>NW_016690288.1:1284446-1362178 GCF_001604755.1 Lepidothrix coronata
CATGTGTGTGATTCTCTGGGAGACAAATACAGCAAACAGGACATGTGTGTGATTCTCTGGGAGACAAATACAGCAAACAGGACATGTGTGTGATTCTCTGGGAGACCTGCTTGAAAACTACAAAGTAACTGAAATCAGGCAGCTCCTCATGCCCACCAAAGGCAGGGAAAGGAGGACACAGCAGGGAACAGAAGCCAGGTTTGTGCAGATCACTGGAACATTCCTGCAGCAGCAGAGGAGAACATTTGGAAAGTCGGTGATACTAAAAGTGTTGGTTGCCATCTGCATCACATGTGTGGCACAGTGAGCTGGAGGAGGGAGGACTTTGAGGCACATCCAGTGCTTCATCCTTTCAGCCTTAGTTAGAAAGATCTCTTTTCTTGAGGACATCCAGTATTTTGTGTGAACTCACTCTCAACATTCCTGGAGCTGGATGAAGAACAAGTTTCTGGGCGTGGGAAGCTTGAAATCCTCTGTGCACACCCACTGCCTCATCATGCAGACACTGCACAAGGAGCTGGGCAGAGCCTTGTCCCAGCTGCCTCTTCTCAGCACAAACTCTTGCACATACAACAGCAGAACCATCTTCAAGCCTTGAAAAGAGAAATACAAGAAAACATTTATGTTACCAACTGCCTGTTGCTGCAGCAGCTGTGACTGGTGTGCTCAGAGAGGCTACAGAAACAGAGCACCAAAAATGCAGCTGGAAAGGGAGAATCCAATACCCTCATGTGTGTCAAGGAAATGTCATACTCAGGCACAGTGCCAAGACTAATTTTTCAACTGTTTATTAATCAGTTAATTAGGGAACCACAGGAAAAGCAACTCTTGATGCAGCCCTGGCCAGCACTGAGGATCCAGTTCTTCATACAGATCCCCCTGGTGTTTAAATTCAAGGTCCATCTTGACTGGAAAAGCAAGAGACTCTTCTTGCAATCAAGAACAACTTGAACTAAGCTCAGAAAAAAACTCTGCACCTCAGAAGTGCAAAGAGCAAGATCCTTGCAGATGGCAGAGGGTGACACAAAGACACTACACTGAGGCTTCAAGAGGGTGAAGCTGTAACCCAAATACAAAGCACCTCCTACCACTCCAGCAGGGTGACTGTACAAACCACATCAAAATACTTCAGAGGAACAGCTTGCAAAAGCTGTAACATCTAATAATAAATCCTTTGTAACAAGTGGCCCAGGTAGTAGCCTGCTGGAGAGTCTGCAGGGCCCGTGGATGATCAAGGTAGAAAAGGATCTTTCACAGAAGATCAGGCCATAATAAAAAAGATTTTTTTTTTTTTCTTTTCAGTTGGAAGGTGTCAGTGCTCGAAGTCTTTTTTACTCCTCAAGACAGTGGGAGCCAGTGGCCCTGGAAGACCCACCTGAATTTGAAGTGCCAGTGGAAGAGCTTCAGGGAAGGCAGAAAGCACTGAGTGCCAACTCATGAGCAGAATTCGATCGAGAGTTTAAAATCCACTCAAAGGAAAGAGCTGAATTTCTATCTTTTTACTATTTGTTTAATATCTGATTTTGACCCCCTGCTTAATCTTGCAAGGGTGTTTTTAAGCTGACCCTTTTGGTAGGGCATAAATATAACCTCCAAATGACTGTTCACAAGGAAACACCTCTCTAAAGCGTTTTGCTCTGTGCACTAAGGGAAGCAATGCATGAAATGACAGAGGCACAGGACTTTCTCCATGTAATTTGCACAGGCCTTCATTATGGAATAGTTACAGCTACCAGGATTGTCAAAGGAGGCTAAAGAAGTCAGACAGGCAAATCCCTCCAGAAAGGTTAATTGGGTATCTGATAACTCCTTTGTGGGCACCTCTGAAAATCTAATGTTCCTTCAAAGTGTTTATCAGTTACAAATCTATCATTTTCTGTAACAAAACTGAAGAGGTTCACAGAGGTGCACAGCTGGACACGGATACATTGGATTTCTCTCTCTGACTCTCATTCGCTCAAATTTTGGCACTTCCTAAAATAGTTTGGGTGAACCATCCCACTGTAACTCTCCTCTCCCCACTAAGTACAGACTGGATTTAGTGACCTGGCTTAGAGCAGAGATTTAACTGGAGCTCTGAATGAGTTTGGTTGGGAGTTCTCTCATCCATGTCCCTCTCAACACCTTCGATCTCAGCAGAATAATGTGGCCTTAGAAGATTGTGTGTGAGCTGCTCCTTTGCTCCAGTTTTGTTCCTGCCCTCTTCAATTGCACCCAAATCTTGGACCTGATTCTCTTTGTCAAGTGGTTGTAAAAGCACAGGTAACCATTTAACCAGCAAAAAGTTACAGCTACCACTGCCAGTGTAACATAAATTAACTACATTATCTCAGGCTGTATTATAAACAGCTACATACTGTGACACTCAGGCTGTATTAATAAGGAGATATTTAATTATCTTACTCAGAGCTGTGAAGATAAATTCCTGCCTGGAATTACCATCACACCACCTGACTGCAAACAGAGCCTGTCCCTCCCAGCACATCCCTCCAGGGAGGCTGAGAGGGGAGAGCAGAGAGGAACCAATTAACAAGGATCAGGATTGCAGTCCATGGCATCATGGAATAGTTTGGTGGGGAGGGACCTAAAGATCCCCCAGTTCCACCCCTGCCATGGGCAGGGACACCTCCCACTAGCCCAGGTTGCTCCAACCAGGCCTTGGACACTGCCAGGGATGGGGCAGCCACAGCTTCTCTGGGCAACCTGTGCCAGGGCCTCCCCACCCTCCCAGGGAAGAATTCCTTCCCAATAGCCCATCTAGCCCTGCCCTCTCAGTTTGATGCCACTCTCCTTGCCCCTTTACACCCTTTTTAAAAGTCCCTCTCCAGCTCTCCTGGAGCCCCTTCAGGTACTGAAAGGCCAGAATTAGGTCCCCCCAGAGCCTTCTCTTGTCCAGGAGTCCCTGTTTCCTCAGCCTGTCTCCAGAGCAGAGCTGCTCCAGCCTCTGATCATCTTCGTGGCCTCCTCTGGGATCACTCCAACTTGTGCACATTCCTTCTTGTTTTGAACTAAACCAGTTGCTTCTCAGTTCAATGAACTGGATATAAGTGAATTTACCCTCTCTTACATTTTGATATTAGTGTGCCCTACAACCCTGGACATTTGAAGCAGCAAATCTGAATTTTGGGGACTAGACTTCTCTGATAAAACTTCCTTGAGCTACCTGTAACTTGAACCTAAGTTTTCAAATGATTTTCAGATGATACAGCTGAGAGCAAGAAACATTCATCCTGACCTGGTGTACTTGGAGATTGTCAAACAGAGCAGCACGGACACACTTCCCTTCCACGAACAAGGACTCTGCTCACAATTAGAATTCATTTCCCAGTAAAATACATAAAAGCAAAGTTACTTCAATAAAATACTTTCAGATCTCTAAAAGGCTGGAAGGCAGTTGAAATTCTCATGATGCAAGTGCACTTGAACTCAGTCCTTTCCATCTGACTCTGATCTATTTGCCTTTTTGCATTTCCCACAGGACACCACTATGATTTTCCCTTGATGTCTGCCAGTCCTGAAAGCCCAGAGGAAATTATAAGAATAGCCTCATACAGATGAAAAATGAAGCAATCAATAGGCACTAAAATGGAAAATTGCATACATGTATATTACATTAACTACACAGAAATACATCTTCCAGGAGACTTTACAGTAATTGTTGCACAAATAAATCACACCCAAAAAGGGCTTATTAATGTTATGGGAAATAATGTTGCTTTTAATGTAATTTTTACTGATGGGTTGCTAATTTATTTTTGAGTAGGCTATAATTAGTAGCCTCTGCAACAATTTAGGTTAAAAAAAGAAAACTCGGGGGCTATGTAGGTCAACACCAACATTGTTTATGATTTTAAGAAGGAAAACAAATCCTAAGGGATTCTAAAGGCTGCTTTCCCAACAATTGCAGACTCTCAGCTGTGCAAACCCTTAATTATGAGAGGAAGGCAGAACTGGAGATGCTAATTAATATTTCAGTGTGGTATTGGGAAAGAAGGCAGAAAACCCAAGGCAGCCTCAACGTTTACTGAAGGCATTTTGAGCACTTCTTAATTCAGGGTTTTTCTGTTGTTTTAACACCACCCCCAGAAGTGACAAATAACAGAGCACAAGACAGAGGTTGTGGCTGTCCCTGTTATTTGGTCATAGACAGAGGCATAAATCTGGTCATTCATCCTAATCTCACATCCTCAGTTTAGAGAAGGGAAAAGCTGCTGTTGATCCATGAAGCCAAGGAGCCCCTCATCCCTCATTAGCAAATGAACAGACCCATCCTGCTTTTCCCATCCACAGCCTCAGAGCAGGAGCTGCACCTCAGGATGATTCCCAAAGACAGACAAATTCATACAACAGGCTTTATGAGCAATAGATGCAGCTGCCTTCAGTCAAAACCACAACTGCCTGATTGGTACTTTTAAGCAGGGCCCAAAGTGACAGTTTGAAGCATTGCAGCAAACATGCTCCTGCTCTTCACTAATGAAGTAATAGATTTTTAAGTTTCTATACAGGTATATTATGCTAATGGCAGATAGAAATGTATCATTATGACTAATATTACGCTCTGTTCACTTGATATGCCCTCAAACAGGATATAATAATCTCTCAAGCTTCCCCTCATCTATATATCCTCTTAAGAAGGAGATTAATTTTCATGCTCATTCCTAAGCAAGTCACAGAGTCTGTGTAACAGACGTTATCCAAACACAGCCTAAGAACAGCTCGTTTTTAACCCAGGAAACATCCTCTCCAGAGGCCAAGGAATCCCTTGTAGACGAGAAAAAACACATTTAACTTCCTTAGCTATGCCTCCTAAAATATTTCTTCATCCAGACTCCAGAATATGAATATGATGTGTTATAGTAAGTTATTATATGCACTGTGGATATGGGTCATTGATGTTTCTCCCTGGGGACTAAAGAGGAAGCAAAAGAAAGTGATACGAAGTTCTTACTCTTCAGTAGCACATAAACAGCAGTAGAATCATGGAATATCCAGAGCTGGAAGGGACCCACAGGGATCATCCAGTCCAACTCCTGGCCCTGCACAAACACCCCAACAATCCTACCCTGTCCCTGACAGCGTTGTCCAAACCCTCCCTGAGCTCTGGCAGCCTTGGGGCTGTGCCCACTGCCCTGGGGAGCCTGGGCAGTGCCCAACCACCCTCTGGGGGAAGAACCTTTGGCTGAGATCCAACCTGAGCCTGCCCTGACACAGCTCCAGCCATTCCCTGGCTGCTGTCCCTGGTCCCCCCAGAGCAGAGCTCAGTCCCTGCCCCTCCTCTGCCCCTGCCCAGGACGTTGTAAACTGTGATGAGTAATGTCAGAGGGCTCTGTGTGCTTTGTGTTAGAGCTTCTTATGAACCCAGATCCTCATACACAGGTAGGCAGAGAGAGGAGGACAAATGTGTGCTAAAATGCACCACATTCTGTAGTGAGATACCTACAGTTATGTCAGGCAAGGGGGGCAGAGCAAGTGTGATGACCCCCTGATGTCTTCAGTAATTTACTGAAATGTCAGTAGTGTACAGACACAGAGCAGAGCCCATTTATGGTCTGCAGCTTCCTCCCAAGGGGCAGCCCCACCTCTTCTCTCTGTGACCAGGGACAACACCCAGGGAATGGCTGGAGCTGTGTCAGGGCAGGCTCAGGTTGGATCTCAGCCAAAGGTTCTTCCCCCAGAGGGTGGTTGGGCACTGCCCAGGCTCCCCAGGGCAGTGGGCACAGCCCCAAGGCTGCCAGAGCTCAGGGAGGGTTTGGCTGATCCTCTGGGGCACAGGGGGTGACTCTTGGGGCTGGGCCTGTGCAGGGCCGAGGGTTGGACTCCAGGATCCTTGGGGGTCCCCTCCAGCTCAGCACGTTCTTGGATTCTGTGATTCCTCTGAGCTTGTTTTCGGAGGTGCCACTCAGGTCAGACCCAGATGCTGGTGCAGGCAGACCCACCCCCAGCAGCCCCCCAGCCCTTTCTACTTTCTGAACTCCACAGCCCCCACCCGTTTGCTGTGCCCTTCTCCCCAGGGTGCTGAGAGCAGCCCTATCTAAGGCAAACAGGGAGCTGAGGGCCATGTGGAGGAGCCCTGAGCTCTATCGCAGCGACTGGATCCACACCCGCCCTGTGTGTGCCGTGGGGACAAAGAGAGCCACTGGTGCAAGCCAGAGGAATTCCCTGCAATCTGAAAGCAGATAAGAGAATACAGATGTTAGCCCCATTATTTAATTTACTACTGGGAACTGTTCAAAGTTACTGCAGTGGCCGTGGCACCACAAAATCCCATTCAGCAATTAAAGAATCCTACCTCCCTCTGCTCACAGCCATTGTGCTCTTTGTTCTATTCATTCTTGAACAGATGTTGGAGCTGGAGGCTCCCAGCCAGTTTCTAAGTTTTAACCAATATATTTTATATGCTTCAGCAAGGACTTCTAAAACCAGAAGCCTCTCTAATCCAGTGTGGAAAGCCCTCTTTGATTTTTAACAGAAAAATGAATACTTTGGCTTCCAAATAACAAGATGTCTCATTTTAAAAGGCAAGTGGAATTAGCAAAATGCTCTCTAGCATTTTTCCAACATTCTTTTATGAATACATAAATAACATTTTTAGGCTGGAAGATATTCTTTAGTTTCCCACATTTAGAAGGTTTTTAACAGGAAATAATTTTATCATCTAGTACTAAAACACTGTACCAGGCAATATGCTCATACCAATTGTCCATTTAAGACCCTGTCTAGAAACTAAAGCAATTTAATTGCCTAGTAACACCTCTCTTTCACTATCATGGCGAACTCAGTTTGTCAAGAGAGATTAAACTCATGAATCCTATTAAACTTATCACCCTATTAAACTTATCACCAGCTTGTTTTAATTTCAGAACACACCTCCTTGCTGGAATGCAGATTGCATTGGGTGCATGGCTGAATGGAAAGGGAAAGGTTCTGCTGCCCTGTGAGCACTCACTAGTCCCACTGTGGGTTATGGGTTTGGGGATTCAGCATCTGTATCCTTTTGGGGCAGCCCCACGTGCTCCCAGCCAGCACAGCAAGGACTCTGGGGGTTGCTTTACACAGGGCAGCACCAGCACCTTCTCAAGGCTCTAGGAGAGATCCTGCTACTGAGCACCAAGGTGGAAACCCAGCACAGATATTCAGGGTGTGGGAACAAGGAAAAGAGGGGAAAGAGCTGGATTCAGCAGCTTGAGAGCTGGTTTGGCAGCAGGGCTGGGGCCAAACTTGGAAGAAGAACAGAAAAACTTGAGAGCATTTCCAGTTTGCAGCCTCTCACTCTTCCTTTCTGTTAAGTGCAGCCTCAGGAGATGGGGATTAAAGTGCTCAGCACACCCTTCCCAACCTGCATCCCCTGCTGTCTGCAGAGCAGCACCCTCTCCTTACAAACCAGTGTGCACAAACCAGGTTGGGCCCCTTCATTTTAATCCACATCACCCACCCTGCAAAGACCAAGGCAGAGCCGTGTTCCTTCTGGGTTACTGAGGAATCACAAGTTCAGGATTCTTCAAGCTCTTGGACTGGGTAAAAACCTGCTGCTGTCTGAGGTGCCACTGAGCAGGAATAATGCTCTTGTAAGAAGGGTCACTCACTTCTTTTCTGGTGGAACATCTTTGAAAGAGGGCAATTGCTGCAGATAAAACCTTTGGAAGCTTTCCCATTGGAAAAGGCCAGTCTTCCATGGGTGGTGTTTACTAATAAAGCCTGAAGTGAAACTACTTATCCCCACTTACAGAAACAAACCTGGAAAACATAATCCATAGAATCAGACCTCCAAGATCATCAGACTGATCCCCACCTTGTCCCCCAGCCCAGAGCACTGAGAGCCACCTCCAGTCCTTCCCTGGACACCTCCAGGGCTGGGGACTCCACCACCTCCCTGGGCAGCCCCTTCCAGTGCCTGAACACCCTTTCAGTGAAGAAACTCTTCCTGATGTCCAACTTGAACCTCCCCTGGTGCATTTTGGGGCTATTTTCTCTTGTCCTGTCAATTCTGTTGGAAGATCAAAAATAGGAGTAAAGAAATGCCAAAGCAAGGATTTCTGATGTGAAGGGGAAATTGCAAAATCTGACAGCCCTGACAAGAGAATACTTAATAAAACAGTCCTTTCAGAATAACCTCTAAATAGCACCTTCTTTTGCTGTATCACTCAGCACAGAGTCAGGACTCCTTTCTTGCTGAACAGATACAACCTGAGCCCCTTTGTACCAGGCATGAACAACTCTCCAGGTTCAATTCCCATAGAGCTGCTGTGTTACACTGCACTCAACACTCCTGGAGCACCAGGAGATAAGGAAAGGGAATTACTGCCCTAAACCTTTGTCCAACACACAGTGGCTATTCCTTTGCCTCTATTCACAAATCTACAGTCAACACCTTTCTTCATTTTATGCTGGAAACATTTAGTTTCTTTTATAACAAAGTCATTTTCTTTGGGCAAGTAACAACAGAACTGGTACCAGTTTTTCCAAACAGTAAAAAGCCGTGTTTTGCAGGGATCTTACAAGCCTCTGAAAGGTGCAGGAGGAGGGAACAGTCGCTGTGTGAGCAGGTAGTTGTCATTTCCCTGCTAGTTCCCCTGCTTACAGCCCTGCAAGAAAATGATCCTGCCAACTGCATTATTACCCTGCACAAACTAATCACCGAAGACCTCTCCAGTTCTTGATATTATTCTAGCTCACAACTCCAACGTACTAGATGGCTCTTTCAGGCAGAGTTAGGAGAAGAGTGAATACAGGTTTTACACTGGTAACAGTAATTACAATAAAGAATCTGTGCTTTGACATTATGACACAGCACTTGTACCTCAGAACCAAACCCAAGCCAAGGCAAAGGCTGGCAGTGCTAATTCTGGAAAACCAAAAGCTGAACCATTCACTACAATTACTATATCAGCATTCCTACATATCCCAGAGTTTCACAGAACATCCTTTCACTTCCCCCCCAGTGTCTGCGTTTCAGAAGAGACACCAACATTTGGCTGTAACTGTGATTAGAAAAACCTTGAAAATGTTATCAGGTTCCTACTCAGGGATTCAAATACAATTTGCAAACAGAATTCTGTTTCCATAATTTCCTCAGGCTCTGCATCTGAGCAGAGATGTGAGGTCGTTCCCTTCTACAGAGAGAGGGAAATTAAAGGCCCAGGGTAGTGAAACCATGTGCTCAGAAACAACACCGAGCAGGGATGAGTGGTTTGCAGCTTGTTTTGGTTTTGGGGCCCTGATCAGTAAAAAGTGACACTTTTCTGAACCACAAAGTAAAGGGAGGCTAAGGAGAGAGAGAGGAGGAGGAGGAAGGAATCCATTTCTATACCATGAATCTTCCCTTAGTTTCCTTGTAGAAAAATATTAACAATTCATGTTTATCAACTTCCAGTGTCCTCCTCCACTTGTCATACTAAGTGACAACTCGCTGTTTTACTTCAAATGTATGTTAATTGTTATGCATTATCAGCTGCCTTGATTCCATTCTGTCCTCCTCCTAAAGAAAAGGAAGGAATGCTGCAGGGAGGCAGAACACTGTGTGTTTTGGGTGAGGGAAGAGGTGAGGAATTGCTACCTTTTAAATAATCTCAAACGAGCAAGTCAGTACCTCTCAGCAAACAGCCCTGCAGATGCTGAGCAGCTCTGTTGAAAATCATCTCTGTTGGTGAAGTTCTGGGCAGGTACCAAGTTTTCATTTTTCCACAGAACTGGTACACCTGCAGTTCTCATGAGTCATTTTGCAAAACGATCCCAAGGTCAGGGGAGTTGTGTGAGGTAACCCTCTGTTGCAGACAGATCCCTCCTTGAGCCCAAACAACAGGAAGTGAGGGAAGGCTCTCATCAGTCTTCTCACTGCTTGTGGCAACAAACCTGCCCACAAAGCCCGAAGGAGTTAAACAAGAGGCAGCTTTTCCAACACCAGGTGTTCTCCTTTGATGTGCAAGTGTCCTTCTCTCCTGACTGACCTCTACAAACTTACAGGACCCACATGAGGCACCAGAGTTTGAACCTTAACCCCAGTCCTGTCTTCTTCAAGCAGGATGACCCAGAGCTTTGCCCGGGTCAAAGATGCATCTGTAGAGCTTCTCATCTTTCCACGCAGGGAAGAGAAGCCACGAGATGAGAGAGACACGTTTCTTACTTGCTCTGTAGAATTTCTCACGTAGAAACCTCACCCTCCAGGGGTCTTTCAACATCAGATGCTCCCACTTCCAAAAAGCTCTCAGCTTTGAGAGCAGAGCCTCAGCTCACAGGGCTGTTTTTCTCCTTACTCCTGTAGCCAGGCTCACTCTCTCTAAGTGGTAAATTATTCATTCTACGTGTTCTCAATCTTAGGCCCTGATATCACATATAGTGTTTAATGTGGCAAAAATCAATATATTCTGAAAGCTGTGGTAGTCTGTGGCAAGCTGTAGAATTTTGAATGCTTTCTCCAGTTATGTACCTTAGCCAGTTTTGTTCCATTTCAATTAGAAGTAATTTCTGAACAACACCCATAAGTGTTAGTAAATTCTGAACACCACCACAATAGAACCTCCTGCACTAGATAGTGCCCTGCAGGAAGGACTGAAGGTATATTGTAGTAAGTCTACTTAACACTGTAAAACCAAATACAAATGACTGTTTTATTTGCTAATGTTGTCTAGGTTTTACAGGGGTACACAAACCAAAACATCAAATCAACTGTGTTTCCATTGTTTTGAGAAGAATTGGAAATGCTCAATAAAATGTTTAGCAACTGATTGGCATTAAACACTGGAAAGAGAATGAAAGCCTCTCTTTCTCAGAAATTAAGTTTTAGAAAAGTAAGTTGGCTTGTCCCAGCCATGGTGTGGCAGCAGAACCAGGGCAGGGACTGTCCCTGTGCTGGCACTGCTGGGGCACCTCCAGCCCTGGGGGCAGTTTTGGGCCCCTCAGGATAAAAAAGACATTGAGGGGCTGGAGTGTGTGCAGGGAAGGGAACGGAGCTGGGGAAGGGGCTGGAGCAGCAGGAGCAGCTGAGGGAGCTGGGGAGGCTCAGCCTGGAGAAAAGGAGGTTCAGGGGGGACCTTCTGGCTCTGCAACCCCCTGACAGGAGGGGGGAGCCAGGGGGGGTCGGGCTCTGGTCCAGGGAACAAGGGACAGGAGGAGAGGGAACGGCCTCAAGCTGTGCCAGGTTGGAAATGGGGAAAATTTCTTCATGGAAAGGGTTGTCCAGCCCTGGCCCAGCTGCCCAGGGCACAGGTGGAGTCCCCATCCCTGGAGGGGTTTAACAGACACGTGGATGTGGCACTTGGGGACATGGTCAGTGGTGGCCTTGGCAGTGCTGGGGGAATGGTTGGACTTGGTGAGCTTAAAGGTCTTTTCCAACCTAAGTGATTCTATTCTATGATTTCCCCTAATTTGACTGTGACTACACATGTACTGAGAGGTATTTGTGGAATGTGGACTTTGTACAGACAACTGAGCCCTTCAGCCTCTGGAAGGTGCTTTCTCCAAACAAGGGATAAGAAATGTCCATTTCTATCCATTTCTACATTCACATAGAAGACTTTTTTTTTGATAACCAGGTTATTAAACTCTATCAGGTTTTAAAACTTGGCAACAGAATATCCACACAATAGCCTGTCCAAGACCTCTAATACTTCCCTTCTGGAAGTATTCTTTCTTTTAATTTAAAACAACTGTTGTTCCTGAACACTGAGCTAGGAGCAAGGACAAACCCAAATGCTAATAAACCAGCCTCCACCTCATCAACAGGAGAGCCCTGGGTTGCTTCACTGAATGTGAATTCTGTTCCCTTGCACAGGTCACTCACAGCACTGACTCTTCCCTGTGACCCACAGGAGCACCTGTTCCCCTTCCAGTCTGCAGCTCTATTATTTAAGGGAAGGAAAGGAATGAAATTATGTGTTAGTCAGTCCTGTGCTGTACTTCTGCCTGAGATTGATTAACACAAAATTCAATTTCATGCTAATCATCCCCAGTCCTTGCTACATGTGTAGGAACAGGTCCTACAGTGCACGGAGAGCTGCAAAAGCCACTCTCTTTTGGAAATTATTTTGGAATTATTCACTGCAAGATTCTGCTCATTCTCACCTGCACTGCTCTGCTCAGACACAGCTACTCTGACCTGCCTGGAGCTGGAGGAGAAAGTCAATCCCCCTCCCTGTAACAGATGTTGAACAGAGGATGGATAACACCACCAGGAACAGCCTGTCTTTCAACATACAGACAGACAGGTTGGATGCCTGAATTCTGGAAAAGCAAAATCCAGGGACATCCTCCTGGGTGACAAGCACAGCAGAGGCAGGCAGTGGGAAAGCCCTGTCAGCTAAAAGAGCTGGGAACTCCCAGGGGTGAGTTGAGTTTGGGCAGGGGGGATGGCTGGGTTTAGTGCCAGACAAGCACTGTGTCAGCCGGGTGGGCAAACACTGCAAGGAACCGGGTCTGGAGGGGCAATGTCTGGGGAAGAAGAGATCTGAAGTTCAACAGGGCTGAAGGAGGTTGTCAAAAGGACTTTAAAAAGTAAGCACAGCACCCTCCAAGCCTGGTTACACTTGGGCCCAGGGACAGTTGTGAAGTTACTGGGAAGTTCAGAGGTGGGGAGGGAGTGTTGCTCTTCACAGGCCTGGCTGGGAGAGGAAAGGAGGGAACAGAGCACACAGCACATGGCAGGTTGTGGCTGCTGAGCACTGGCCAAGCAAAACCTGCCTCCCTGCAGCCCCTGGCTGCTCCCTGTTCTCCCTCCTCAGAGGTTCTTGCAGGTGGTTCACACTTTTCCTTGCCTTGACTTCACTTCTTTCAGCCAAGGGTTTGCAAGAGGGGACAGCACCATCCAGCTCCCAGCACCAAAACAACCTGGTCTGCCCAAGATCCTCCTCCTCCTCCTCTCCCCTTTCAGCTGGAAAGGAACCTCCCACCCATCCCTGAAGGACACCAACCTCTGCCTGGGCATTCTGAGGAGGAGAAGCTGCCCTTCCATATCTGTTCTCTGGTCAGGCTCTGCTCCCAGGGACAAGGGACAGGATGAGAAGAAACGGCCTCAAGCTGTGCCAGGGGAGGTTTAAGTTGGATATCAGGAAAATTTCTTCATGGAAAGGGAAGAAGGACCACAGACAAAGTTCAGGACTCTTCCATGGCTGGCACTCAACATTCCCTCAGCAAGCCTTGGAATTGTGGGACTTCAGCCTCAGCCAAGGAAAAACCCAGAATACCTCTAAAGCTTTCTGCAAGTTGTCTTTAACTAGAGGTACTTTTAAATTAGAGCCTGACAGATTATTCTAATCATTCCTCTAGAAATACAAAATTAAACATGTGACACATTTTTGGACAGGCAAAAGCATTCAAGAAATTATGAGCATGAATTCATTTGAACACGATAATAAACAAAGAGATTTGCTTCACCGACAGCTGGTGAAAGCAAAATGCTCCTGAGAGGTCCCAGCAGCTGCTTTGTGCTGGGCCACCAGGATTCTTAGGAGAAGGCCTGACCATGGGAGTGTTTAAATCCTGTTTGTCACACTGCACCAACAGCCATCCTGTGCTCTGCTTCTGTCCTGCCAGCCCCTGCACCCCAGTGAACAGTGAAGGATGATCCTTCAATGATTTATTCAATAAAGATCACTCAATTAATCAGATAAATCATTCAAGATGTTGTTTGCCAAGTTCTGCTGCTCACATCGCAAGAAAGGAGTTGAGCTGCTGAGAATGTTACAGACAAAAAGGTTGTGCTACAGAACAGCTTTGTCACATCTTAAGCAGACTATTATTTAGCAATTCCCACACCCAAACAGCTCCAACTGCCCAGAGAAAGGCCAGTACCAGAGACAAAATAGAGGTTTGCTCTCCAGCATCAAAATGGGGAGAAAATACATATATTTATCTTAAAGGTCGGTTCAGTCATTGAGTAGTTGCTTAGCAACACTTCCTAGCAACACCACTGCAGGAAAACCACGGAGCACTCTCCTCCAAGTCAATTAGAAATGGTAATTTGGATAGGAAGATCCCACAGCCTTCCAATTACAAACAACAATTCTTTCCTCATCACTATCCTTTTTTCATTAGAAGCTTCGTAAATTCACCCCTTGCTCCATTTTGCTCTGCTTTCCTTTCCTTCTCCTTCCCAGGTGACAAAACTTGACATCAGCAGCAAGTCAAGGCTGACAGGATTAGGAGCAACACCTAAAAGGATAATACAACCCATTCATCTCCATCTCCAAATCAACGAGGGGCTTCTTCCCCTCTGCAAAAGAAGCCCAAGAGACACAGCTGGCTCTTCAGTCTCCTCAGATGTGGGACACTGCCAAAGGAAGAGTCCTACAGCAACCTGCAGTTCTGGCACTGGGGGTGTCATTGGGCTTCCCAGTGCAGTAGCTGGGGAACTTCTCTTCATCTCTTGAAGCACAAAACACTCAGGGAATGTGGTATTGCATCAGCAAACTACTCCACTTTCCTCCATAGTCTGTAAGCAACAGCAGTAGATAAGAATGGCTGGGTAAAAAAAAAAAAAAAAAGTAATTAAAGTGCTCGGTAATTTCGGGTAATTTAATGCAATGTGTTCCAAAATGAGATTTGAAAACTAAGAAGCCAGGCAAATCCTTGAGATGGGAATGATCACCTATTGAAAGCCTTTCATACTTGAATCTGTCAATCTCAGCAGTGCAATGAAATGAAGAGAGAGAGCAAAGAAGAAAGAGCAAAGAAGAACGTGATCCTGTGTGGGCTGGTGACTGAGCAAGGCTTAAACAGTCTCATTCACTGATGCCTCCAATATACAGTAATGACAAAAAATAGATTTCCTGCTGTCAAATGACCATAATTTTCTAGTTGTTTACTCTCTCTAGAGCCAAAAAGCTATCTCCTACTGAACTGCTTGCAAAAACTATTACATGCTTTCATTAGGGTTTTTCCTACACACCCCCTCCTTTACATAACTTGCCACTAATTTGAGGGAGGCAGATCATAGAATCCCAGAATGGTTTGGGATGAAAGGGACCTTAAAGCTCATTTCATTCCAACATCCCTGCCTGGGCAGAGACACCTTCCACCAGACCAGGTTCCTCAGGGATGTTTCCTTCAAAGTTTGAGGGAGATAAGGTTCCATACAACACACACAGACATCCCCCATAACCTACCTGAAGTCCTAGCAAAGCCACAAACTCACAAGGTAAGGCAAGAGGGCAGGAAGAGAATAAGTTTTCCTCATCTGTGCCCCTGCCTTGGACAGGATCATCTGGAAGCCCCACCATTCCCAAAAGGTGTTTACCCAATGTGCCCTTAGCAGCCACCAGAGATGAAGATGCTGCTCCCTCTGAAGATGAATCACTTCAGTGCCTCATTAACAGAAAAGCTTTGTCATATTTTAAGTCACTTGACACTGCTCAAGACTCCCTTAAAAAAGTTAAAATCTAATTCTTTGAAAAGATTTTGCATGGCCCACAGGACACCTGCCAAAACTTAGTTTCTTCTCAAAAGGAATGCCTGCTTTTCACAGTTTCCAAATGCCAGTGCATGTGTGCAATTGTGACCTGTCTCTTCCCCTTGGGGTACACGTTGGGCCAGTGCTCAGGGCTATTTTCTGGCCATCCTCCTCCAAAAGACACCCTCAGTTACCACCAACATGAAGGTAGGGCTGCTTAGCAGGGGCTAATTCAGGTGGGAAAACACGGCAGGCACGTCTGGAAGGATCCCACTTCCAGTTGAGAAATAACATTACAACTCCAGCAGCATCAGCTTTATAGACACCATTAAGGGAAAGCTTATTAGCCTGTGAAGCTGTTGGGGTGGATGTGCAGCCCTCTGGCTGACTACAACTTAACTGCTTATTTCATAAAGCCCACAGCAAAATTCTTCAACAGTAACACAAAGGGGGGAGCCACAACCTTGTGGTTTAATGTACAGCTTGTCACAGGTATTTGAATGGTCTCCACAGCCTTCTGCAAGGAAAAGGTTACCTCCACTTGCCTGAGAGCAATATATTTGGTAATAAGGTAGATAATCAAAAAGCAGACCTGCCTCCATAGCAGACATGTTTGGATGGCTGATTTATGTCACAGTATCCTGGGAGCTGAGAGATGGATCTGCTTCTCCTGCCCTTTCAAGGAAGAATCCCAGGAGCACACTGAACCTCCAGAGCTGGCTTAGGAGAAACCAAACCAGAGCAGGTTAAATTCTGCAACAGCAAAACCAGAAATGCCCCAAGTGTGACAGATCCAAATAAAAGGGTTGGAAACAACTACTGCCATTCCTGGGTGGACACACGAGGAGGGAGGCAGGGATAAAGCAAGGGGCTTCTCTCTCCTTATCCCCCTCTCAGCCTCTCCAGGATTCTGGGGCTGGGCTGTGGGTCTGCTCCCCACTCCTCCCTTGCTGCTCATGGGGGGCTGCCCTGCATCTCAGTGTTTCCAGCTCTCCATGAAGGAAGCAGCCCTTTTCCACAGGATCAATCCAAGGATGAACTGACCCAGAGGGTTCCTTGCTCTATTTTGCCCAACCAAATATAAAGCAAACCTCATCATGAAGGGTGAACAAGCAAACCATGTCCCTCCAGAACCACCGACACTCCCTGGACATGGATCCCACTTCACCAGAATCCAGCCCAGTTCAGTTACTCTTCAATGCCATGATTTGGGATTATGCAAATTCTGTGTTAGGAGCGAAGGGAGCGATTTACAGCCTTTTAGCAACACACTGCACTACTGAAACTGTCTTTGCTCATCCCTCAAAAGGCCAGAGAAGACTTTTACAAAAGAAATGAAAAGGTAAGATTTGAAAGGCAATTTTAGAATTTAAATAAGAAAGTCGTGATTATGCCTTCAGCCCTTCAGGACAGAGAGAAAAGCTTTGGCATAAAGCTAGGCTGGAACCAGCCTAATTTAACTATCTGAAAAAAACAGAAAGGAAAGAGGAGAAAACCGAAAACAAACAACTTCTCTGCATTAAAAGCATCTCCATGTTAACAGCCCAAAAATCCAAGACACCCTCCCTCACTGGAACAGGAGGGCAAGTGAAAAGGTCACTGGAGAGCCTCTTTTAATCCTGAAAAATTTCAAAGCACCCAGAAAGGATCCTGTAGGGTAAAGCAGTGGCAAGATGAAAGACATCACAGGCTGTGCATCCCAAATTCCTTCATGCTCTTCAGACACGCTCAGCCATGGCAGGAGCCAACTGCTCCTCTCCTCAGAGGAGTTCCTGCTCCAGCCCGACCCTGCTGCAGCCTCAGAGCAGCTTTATCCATGCTCATTTGACATGGATCAACAAGGAAAATGAGAGGACAGAGCCAGAGCTCCCTGAAGCCACAGCTCAAGAGGGCTCCCAAAGTCCCCCCGGGCACCGCCTCAGCTCCCTCGGGAGAAAGCACTCGATCCTGTGTTGTTTTAGCAGAGGAATCCTCCCTGTGCCCAACAGGGAGAAGAGGCACAGCATAAAACACCGGCTCAAAGCCTGCCTTTGGTACGAAGGGAAAAAAACCGCGTGGGAAGAACATCGCGGGGGCAATTCTGAACTAAGCCCAGGTCAGTGACAAAATGTGGGAGCCTCCGGGCACGACCCGAGCTCTCCCGGAGACAGCGATCCCGAGTATCCCCTCCAGTCTCCTTTCAAGTTCCTTGGCTGAGAAACCCGAGTGCCCGAAGGGGTATTCGCGGAGCAGCGATGGCCGCAGTCTGCAATGGAAACGAAGCCGCGCTGCAGCACAAACCACGCGGACAATCCTCGCTGGAAGTCAGAGGGCACGGATGGGATACGAGCTGCTAAATGTCAAACGGCAGAGCTGTGGCAACCCCCCAGCATTTTATCTGAGCACACTGCCACTGTGAAAAGGACCTTTGTAAACAACCTACAGATTCCCAGCTGAGCTCCCCAAAGCGCCCTCATTCCACACGAGTTCGCTGGTATGTCGCTGGTCCCATCTTTATTGGCAATAGAAATTTAGTATCATCACCTCGACACGGAGTCAAAGGAAAGAGGGGATGGGGAGAGAGGAAAAGAAACATCTTTGAAATCCTTTTTTTTTTTTTTAAAATATGTACTACTCAAAGCCCCTGAATCATCCAGTAACCCGGGGATGCAGGGGGTGGGTGGAATTTGTCCCTTCTGTAGATCAAAGACTTCAGTTTCTAAAAAGTTGCTTTGTTGAAGAGGGCTGCACTTTTGTCAGGTCCCCTCTTGCCAAAGGAACCAAAAGTTCTTGGCAGAAAACAGTCTGCCATACAGTCTTACATACAGAAAGATGGAAAATAGACTTGTTCTCTTCAGCAGATGGCTCGTTCACCAGCAGGTATTTTGAGAAGCTGCTGCCTCGACATCTTCCTTGAGAGAGAAGGAACAGTTTAGCACTGGAGAGAGGGAAATCTAAATGCACTTGCAAGTTATTCTCTGACTCTTCAGTAGCTCACACTAAAGGAATGCAACTGTAATTGCTTGGGTTCCCAAACTACATCAGGATTTTCTTTATGAGTGGAGTGTGTCCCTCTCTCACTTTCCCTGTCTGTTCCTTGTAAAGGATAAAAGAAATAAAAGCAGTGAGTGGGGACCTCCCAGGTCCAGGTGGAGCAATACTTCCACTTGCTGTGAGTCCTTTCTCCAGGCAGCTTCCCTTCACACAAACTTCAGTGACAGAACACAACGTGCCAGGTGACGGGACGTGCAGGGTTTGGGTGGATCCCCCACTGAGCCTGTGACACCACTCCCCAGCAAGCCCAGGGAGTTGGCCTGTCCTGCCCCATTCTCTCGGGGAGGGGAGAGGCAGCAAAACCTTCCCCTGCTCTCATATTCACCAATTTACACATTTTTCCATAGAGAAAGGAGAACAAAGGGAAGAAGTTTTGCAGAGAACGTTTTTTGCCTCCTCTGATTGCAGCCTCATTGTCCGTCAGGGTTCAGTGGCATTCAGTCGGTATCTTCCCAAAATAACTCCTGAGCACAAGGTAAGGTTAAGGCAAGTTAAAGTCCCCTCCAAAATTTCTCAACATTCAACTGCAGCATCATCCACAGGAACACAGCTCAGCTGAAACAGTGGCAAAGAGCCAGGATGTTCAGCAAGCCTGAAGCAGAGGGCACAGCCACCCAAAGATGAAAAGCATCTGGGAGGTGACATCCTGCAGATGACTCCAGGAAAGCACTGCAGCTCTGAAAGGCAGAGGAGAAACCACATTTCCAAACTGCAAACCTCGAGGTGTTCAAACCTACCCACACCACAACCATCCACTCCTCCCATGGAAGGGCTGGGGGAACAGCAAGCTTGTTCACAGACACAATGTGCTGATTACACTGATCTGCACCACTTTGCACTGGCAGATAGGAGAGGAGACCCATGATCCAGCAGAGCATCCTGCACCACCAGCTCCCATTCCTGAGTGGAAAGTTTAGTGACTTTTCTTGAATCTTTCCCCACCCCCTCAAAAACCCCACAAAACCCAGGATTCAGCCTGTAGCACCCTTTCCTCCTGAAACCAGAGGCTTCATCAGGAGTGCAGGGATTTTGCCAGCAGTTATGCAAAACTTTTGCAGGTACTGGATCACCCAAATATTTGCCTAAAAGGCATGGGAAGAAAAAAGGCACATTGAGCTGTGATGTGCTGGCAAATGGTCTTAAGCAATAAAACAAACCACAGGTAGGTGCTTTTCTCACAAGAAGCCATTTCCATCTGCCCTACTTTGGATGTGGTAAATGTGCTGAGGGTGACTACAAACCCTTAGGCACCATTGCCACGGGCTGGGGTGCCCCAGCACTGGAACACCAGAGCCTTCACTGACAAGGACAGGGCACCTTATCTGCAGCTCTTGCTGTTGTGCAAGAGAAAAGGGAGTTAGTGACTGTAGGGAACATATTTCTTCCCTAAAGTAGCTCCTTGGAACACCTGAGAGTGGCTTAAAGCACAGGTCAAGAAGTCCAAGTGGTTATTACCTTGAAGGGATGAGACCTGAAAGGCTCCAAGGATGAGAAATGCCAACTATTGTGATTACCACAAACTGATCTTAAAACAGATACCACGAGAGAGAGAAAAGGATGGGCACAGCCTTCAAAGGACAGTCATTTTTCACTGCCTATCAGCAACAGTTCAATTACAGCACTGTCTCCCTGTGTGCTATAATTACACTTTCAGCTGGGCTCACAGGCAAGTATTGCTCAAAACTAGTTTCCATTGGAGTGGAAGTGAGTGACTCCCACGCTGCCAGTCAGACGTGGCACTGGATGGGGACACCTGGGTCATGCTGTGGGGGCAGGGAACTCCATGATCCTGAAGGTGCCTTCCAACCCAAACCATACCATGACCTTCTAAATCAAATGAATTAAAACCATAAAATTATACACTTGCACGCACATCTTGAACACCTCTTTTAGTGTCAGCCTTGATGCAAGGCCTGGATCCAGTGGCAATTACTTTACCAATCAGAGCACTCAGATTGCCCAGATACAAAATTATCCTTCACATTCAGGAATCAATAATGTACTTCTGAAGAAGCAGCAAGGGAAAGGCCTGGGGCAGAAGGCTGGCCAGCACAAAGAGCACATATGTGGAGGTTGTGGGTCAGTCTGGTAAACAAACATGAAGCACCTCAGTGACATAGCAGAGGAAGGACCACAACACCCATCCCAGCACACTTTGTTCTGCTGAACAGAAACAACCACAAACAGCTGCTGTTTCCTACCAAGATGGCCAGCAGATCTGCAACCCATGCTGTTAAACACCCCCTTACCACCCTTCTGGCTGCAGGAGCTCCACAAGTGCCAATTTACTTCCCAAACAACCCAAACACTCCAGAAAAGGAGACAATTTATTCACGGAAACGGGGCACCTAGAAAATGACAGGACATCTCTTTAACTCTGGTTATTGTATCAAAGTTCAGTGATTTTACCCAAGTCATCCCTAAACTACCATGTTTGCACCAGAACAAATGCTTGTTTCCCACTGTACTGCTCTCTTCCCACAGACCCTTCCCCACACTGCTCCTCGCTGCCTCCCCATGCAATACTTGGCATTCCCTGACGTTTTTTGGTGCTCTTTGAAGCTCAGGATTTCATTAATTCATTTCCATGCTTTATTTCTTCTAAGAATTCCTTTGTGAAGTCTGCTCAGCCTTGGGAAGCAACACTGCACTAGTGTGTGACTTTGAAGAGGGAGCTGAAGTGTGAAATGGGAGAAAGGCTGCCCACAGGTGTGGTCACCCCAGAGCAGAAAGAAAGGAGCTGGAGAACACAGCTCAGAGAGAGATGGGGAACAACCTCCTGGCCTAGAAGCTGCTTTCCATTCAGGAAGATGACAACTAATTTCTCCACTCTGGTTCAATTAATTACTATCACACTCCCCATGGGATTAAGTAGAGTTTAGACCAAGAGGTTTTCTGCCAGGAGCTCAGCAGTAGGTGGGGTGGGGGCTGCAGTGCCACAGCCAGGCTGTGTCCCTGGGCTCCATCATCCCTAGAGCCCATGTCACAGAATCCCAGGGTGGGTCAGGCTGGAAGGGACCCCAGTGGGTCACTGGTGCCACCTCCCTGCTCAGGCAGGGCCAGCCCAGAGCACAGGGCACAGGATTGTGTCCAGAGGGCTCTGGAATCTCCCCAGGGAGGAGACTCCAGCCCCTCCCTGGGCAGCCTGTTCAGAGCTGGGGCACTGCCCAGGGAAGAAGTTCTTCCTCCTGTCCAGCTGGAGCTTCCTGGGCATCAGTTCCTGCCCGTTCCTCCTGTGCCATTGCTGGGCCCCCCGAGCAGAGCCTGCTCCAATCCTCTGCCCCCTCCCTGCAGCCCCTGACACACAGTGGGAGGTCCCCTCTCAGTGTCTCCTCTCTGACATTCTCCTCCATCTTCAAGGAACTCACCAACCCCTTCCACACCCATCTCCCCAGCAAGCCATCCTTCACCCAGGATGTCACATCCCAACGTGCCTGCTGCCCTGCCACCCCCTCTGGGACTCTTTTCCTTGCTGCTCCTAAAACCCAACTACAAACAGTTTTGAGCCTGAGATATCTTTATTATGCACTGTGACCACCATGCAAGTTCTCCAGAGCATCCTCCTCTAGTCCATGGGAGTCTTCTCTTCTGGGGCAAAGACAACAGTTCCTGCAGGTGCTTGGCACGACCTTGGGAACAGGCCAGGCCAGGCTGTGACTCAGCTCAATCAATCAAATATAAAAATAACATCTGCACCCATCCTCCACGGATTTTGTAACAGGGCTTCCAACCCTTGGATCCCAGACCACATCCCCTTCACACTCTTTAGCCAGGACACACACACATATTTCTGTTACAAGGAACAGTCTCAGATTCTCAAAGCCAAGTATTCTATTAATTTGAATTGGGACTAGTTGAGTTAAATTGATTTTTTTAATGCGTTTATCCTCTACAGAGACTTTTTTTTTTCTTCTTAAATGCTGATTTGCTGAAACTGTGCCTATCCAATACTCATTACTGAAATGCATGGAAAGCTGCCAAAAGAAGCGATGCCTTCTGGACTAAACAAGGGATTTATTACTGAGAAACCACAGCACAGGGTAAAAATCCATCACAAACTTATTGATTTAAACTGATTGTAAGTAATCACACACAATTTATATTAAGTGAAACATACTGCCATCTAATTCAGAGTAAGTGAATGGAATGTTACTGCTCTGAATTCTCTTTAAACCCAAACTCTAATTGATATCCAAATAGAAATAATTGAGACTTTCAGAAAACATGAATAAAATATTTTGTTATCTCGGTTTATTACGTATTGATAGGTCATTTTTACCTATTTAAGAACAGTTAGACAGTAATTATAGTATTATATTTCATCAGAGATTTACATGTAAGCCTGAGGGCAAGTTAAATGAAATTGGACAAGTACTGTGCCTACAGCGTGGAGAAAAGGATTGGATGTGTGGGATGCAGTTTAAATAACTTTATCTTGCGCCTAATACAGAAGCCTCAAACTCTGCCTCCATTCCACCCCAAATATGATGAAATAAAGTTGTGCATTTCACTAAAACATGCTTGTCTCACCTCCAGAAGCAGCATTTTAAGATAAAAATTATCACTGTGGCATCAAATCTTCCCTCCCTCCCTTCCCACTCAGGGAATTGTCAGTCTCCTCTGGTATGTCACAGAATGGGATCCCAACCCTCAGCAGTACTAGTCAGCCCTGTAGCCAATTTTATTTCTAAATAAATGTTTGAAGGTATTTGCTGTTCTTTTAAACTGTCCGTGTGTAAACACTGACAGGAACTGAAAAAGTAAAAATTCAATCTTGATCAGAATGTTCTCTGCTATACTCAGAAATTCAGCTATTAATATTTAAGGATGTTAAGAACCTATTACTTTTTATTAATAAAATCAATTACTTGCAGGAGCACAGAGTGTGCCACCATTTCAGCAGCCCACTGGCTCCTCGAAGCTGTCAGAGAGCAGGAGCCCACCTCAAACCTCTCCCTGTGGAACCTCCTCTCAGGTCATTTTTAGTTACAGACTGACACACCATTTCTCAACAGGAGCATTTCTGAGCCAGATCATAACATGATCAACACCCAGGACTGACTGGGAACATTTCTGGTGCAGGTTGGGTTCAGCCACCCATTTGCAGGAAGGTGCATTTCAAGGTAACGTGATGTTAAAAAGCATAAATGAGGATTATTTATGCTTTATTTATTCATTGCTGATTTTTGTTGCTTTATTTCTGATGGCTTTCTGATACTGAAATGCTTTAAACACTGCTCTAATCCACGTTGCACTCATGAGTTTGAATCCAGTCATGTAAAGAGCTGGTCTAAGTGAACAGTTGCCCATAACCAGCCTCATTACAACTCAATTAAGTCCATTTGCAGAGTGCATTGCAGAACTGGCCCCTCAGGAATTTCTTATGTTCCTGGAGCTTATTAAATTGCTAGATATCTTCAACAAGGCAACAGCTCTGCATCCAAACCATCATTTATTCCTATTTGCCTGGTTAGCACTAGCCACCTGTTAGCTCTTATTTTCGCACAACTGGACACTTCCATTCCTATAAAACTTTCCCCATTTTCATAATAATCTGGCTTTTAACACCAATTCCCTGACTAAACAGTGCAAAACTCTGTTTTTCAGCTGCTCTGACATGAAGTAACAGCCCACTGTCATGGACAATGCTAAGTTGTACCAGAGGACATTCATGCTCCTCAGGTAATTGCCAAGCATGACTTCAGTTCTACAGAAGCTATTATGGGAAATAAAACCTAATTTGCAAGCTCTGTTTTTTAAAACAAATTTATTCACTGCACAGCAACCTGTTTAGCAGAGCCTTTTTCCTGTCCTGTGATGTGGGTGCTGCCAGGCCTGTTTCTACACAATTCAGAAACACCTGCCTGACCTCTCCACCCAAAAGGAGATCCACTGGCTCCAGGTGGCAGAGATGGTCTGATGTGCTTGCTTGTCTTGCACATTTATGTCATAAAGTCAGAAGAATGGTATGTTACTGAATCACAGAATGCCTCCAGTTTTAAGGAACCCACAAGGATCAACAAGTCCAATTCCCCTCTCCTTGCAGGACTACCAAAAACTAAACCTTGTGACAAAGAGTGTCCTCCAGATGCTCCTTGAACTGTCACGCTTGGTGCCATGAGCACTGCTCTGGGGAGCCTGTTCCAGGGACCAACCACCCTCCCAGAGAAGAGCCTTGTCCCAATGTCCAACCTGAACTTCCTCTGGCAGTTTCACTCCATTCCCTCGTGTCCTGTCCTGATCAGAGGGAGGAGATCAGCACCTCCCCTCAAGGAAGGTGCAGCTGCCAGGAGAACCCCTCAGCCTCCTCTTGTCCAGGCTGAACAAGACAAGGCACCTCAGCCACTCCTTGTAAGTCTTGCCCTAAATTAACTTACACTCCCATTCCAGGAGCCTTGCTGCTGTTTGGAGACAGAATCCCAGACTGAACACACATTTGTTTGCAGTCCCAGGGCTAGGCCTCCCAAAAACTGCTGTCAGCTACTGCACTGTTCCTTCAGAGAAGTGAGAAGAATTAGCAAGTTAGAGTAGTGATAAGTAATTCTTTTCTCTGAGGGGGAAATGCATTTCTTTATTAATAAATAGAAGTAAAACTTCAGTCAGAGATAACCTGTCACAACAGAAAGAAGTGAAAAAGGTTTATTTTCTCAAGGAATAGCTAAGGTTGAGCAGGTACTATGTCAGAAAGATTTTAGGCATCGCAAGGTACAACCAGCAATTTTTCTGCTGTGTTTCCCCCTCCCCTCTCAGCAGTGATTCTGAAGCACATAACCAAATTCTTAGTCAATGTAATGTCAAATAGCACAAAAAACCCCACTCCCTCACAATCACATCTTCCTTTGGTATCCCTGTGACAGCATTCCCACTCCTCGTGTTTACAGCCTGTTACTTCCTGATGGTTGTCCTCTCCTTGCTTTGGATCTCAGAAAAGTGAAATGTTGATATTGAAAGAGAAATTCATCTGTGTGATGAGTAGTTATCCGGCATAGAAGCTGTCAAACCGTGGAAGTGTCTTACAACTGCCATAGAATAATGAAAATATTCTTTAAAACTGTGACAACTGCAAAGTGAGACAGAAAATGAAGCTGCCTACACCTGGAGACTGCTCTCCCCTGTGTGAGCACATCAGCCTCTGCTCTGGACTGCACAGCAGGTTTCATGGAATCACAGAATCCTCTGAGTTGGAAGGGACCCACGAGGATCATCGAGTCCAACTCTTCCATGACTGGCCTGGACAGGGATCAAACCCACAACCTTGGTGTTATTATCACCATGCTGTAACCAAGGGACAGACAGACCATTTTGCTTCCCGTTTCCCCTCTGCCAAAACAAGGCATTGTTGCAGTCCTGTTTTGGAGGAGATGGGAGATCTGCCAGGATCCCAAGGGCAAGCAGCTCCTTGCACAGGATCAGCCTTGGTGTGGGGCAGGATGGCTGATGGAGCCCCACCATGGTCAGGGGCACCCACAGACAAGCAAAGGCAGCTCAGGCTGGAGGAAGTCTCAGCTCACTTGAGGAGAAGCTGAGGAAAACCCCTGGCCAGTGCAGAGCACAGTTCCAGCCTTTCCGAGAATGCAGTCAACATAATGAATGTGGTTTTTCAGGAGTCAAAATAAAGATGGACATGAAGCTTCAAACTCTGCAGAGTCCATAGTACCTGAACCTGCACCCTGACTGTCACACAGCAAAGCACTTGCTTTGCACAGAGGATCACAAAGATTCTGTTTGCCACAGTTCCTGAAAAGCTGCTCATTTCAGTGAATCAGACCTTGTCTCGTTGAAAACATTTCTTGACTCTATGAAAAGCTGAAGATTTATATGCTTTAGACACTTAGGCAGAGATTTCCACAGGTCACCTGGGAACTGGGATGTTGAGCTCTTGCCAGGAGTCTGAACATTGAAGAGTGAGCACAGGCAAGCAAATATTCGAGATATTTAACCTCCTCCAAAGGTACCAAGGCTAAGCACCCAGGTGACTAACCACCTGCAGAAACACAAGCTCCAGATTTTGGGGGGTCATTTCTGTCAGCATGGAGCAGCCATCAGGAGATGTGGGAGATCCAACACCTTTGCCTCAGCCTTCAGTGCTCCTGAAGGGGCCTGCAGGGCAGAGCATCAGTGGCTTCAGGGCTGTTAATCACTGCTGTGGTTTTATATGAAGTCCAAGTGCAAAGGTGGGGCAGGGGGGACATTTAGCAGGGCTGCTTTGAGGGCAGAGAAATATGAGATTACAGTTAAGAGTGGAAGATTGGTATTATCAAATCAATATCCTACAATAAATATAATGTGTTGATCCAATTAGCTGAGTGGAGCAAGATGAATCTGGGGGCTATTGGTGAAACAGGAAAAATTGCAAGAGGCTAAAATTAAATGCACCCAAAAGAGAGGGGCAATGGAAATAATACTCTAAAACAATGAGCTTGGGTGACTGTGCAGTTTGAAAATTTAAGCTGAGTACAGAGGTCATCATGGAATTTTTGGAGCTTTTATTCCAGAGGCTGAACAGAGACAAGTTCTTCCACAAGTGAAAACACAACAATGCCAAAATTCTGCAGATGAAGCTTGTTAAACTGTTTGCTAAATACCTTTGAACTGTAACACATTGAAAAGAAAGAGAAGTATCACTGTAATGATGTAGCTGCTTGCAGAGCTCGTTAACTCGTCCCACAGCCCCCCGTCCTCAGTGAACTCAGCAGCCAGATTTAGCAGGAGCTGGGGAAATAACGGGGAGGAGGCAGGAGCTATGGAAATATCAGGGAGGAGGCAGCAGTCAGGCTAAGAAAAGAACTGGCAGCCGGGGAAGGCCAGGTATTTCAGACAGTTCCCAACACTTAAAGAACTCAGCTCTCAGTCTGTGGGTGTGTTTGCTCAGCATCTCGACTCAGTGGCCATTCCACACAACAGCAAAGCAATAATTCCAACTAAGCACACCAGGAAAACTTCTCTCCCTGAATGTTTAAGGAGCAGCTAATGAAGACTGAGTTATGCATGCATTTATTAAAATTCTCTCAGCACCGAGCAGTTCAGCTTTTAAGTTTCATGTGCAGCTTGAAAGCCAGGCAGAAGCCAAACCGTTTGGAAGAACAGCATCTCTTCAGAGGATTAGGAATTAAGTAAACTGCACATTAGAGATAAAATAGGGGAGTGCTTGTCTTTATTCTTAATAATAAACCACAAGGCATTGAGCTACACAGCATGATTAGCTCCTTTCAACTCCTCACTACTACTGCTGAGACAGCAATGTGGCAGTTTCACCGAAACATTAAAGAATACGGAGCGATTAAGTTAAAATTAAGTGAATTTAGGGCAGGCAGAAATGCTACATTGCAACCCAGAAGGGATAAGTCTTTTGTTTGGGTAAAGAGCAGCTTAAGCTCTAGTAGTGTTAGAATGGATTCCTGGAAAACAGGAGTTATTCATGGTTTGAAGCGACCAGCTCTGGGGCTGGACATGTTACTCTGCATCTCTCCTCTCCTTCCTGAGTCACCTGGGTCTCTAAAACATCAGCCCTGCAGTGGTGCCTGCCAGGCTGGGGAAAAGGATGAATTTGGGAAACCACAGCTGAGGGCTCATCCCCTCCTCCTTCAGCAGCTCCATACAGTCCTGAACTTCATGTTTCTGTGACTGGATTCCTCATTTATAAACTGCTCTTACAAACATGACAAAAATACAAAAGAACCCCAGACAACCGAAGAACAGTTAAGTCTGTGAGATACAGAGATACTAAACAACCAGGGGCCATTTGGACCATTAAACAATCAGCTCAACACATACAAGACATCAGCAAAACCCATGACTGACCAGACTCCTGGGAACGAAAACATTCTCCACAAGATGGACAGAGGTCTGTCTTCACTGTGGACCTGCAAGTATTCAACTCCTCTCTATGGTTTAGTGAGATACCAAATTTATCCTGCTGTACCCTGACCTTGTTTAGGATGACTGGAGTAAGAGATCAAACCTCCCAGCCCTGCTCCCTCCAAACTTCAGCTGTAGCCTATGAACCTGCACACTTTGTCCCTTACTGTCACCTTCCACCTGTGGGAGAAGCTCACCTGAAAGCTGTTGGTTTGAGTATCTACCAAATCCTACCCTAAAGTGCTTCTGCACTGCCTGAAAAAACTGGGCAATACATAAACCACTAAAAACACTTTGGCACCAAAGCCCATCCCGTTAAGGCAAAGCTGTTTCCTTGTCTTTGCACAGTCTTGGTTGGGCCATTCCTGGTTAGGGAGCCACCTTTTCTTGCCTTACAGAGCCTGGCACAGGTGACTCGGACCCAAAACTAAGCAAGTCTAAACAAGCAAACAGACATGCCTTAGCCCAGTGAGCAGCTGGAGCTCTGTGGTGGCCTTTAGGCACTGCCCAAACCAGGGCTGAGTGCCACGAGCACACATTCAGTGTGCCAGGATGGGCCCTGAGGTGGCTGCCACCACAAGGCAGAATTAGAGCTGCTGAAAATCTTCCAGGAAAACACTGGAAAAAGGCAATGGATCAAAATGAAAATGCCTCCTGCAATGGACTCTCTTCCAACAACAGGGGCCAGTTCCCCACAGACTCTCTTAGGCTGCAGGGATTTCACAACATCTCAGGCAGAGCAAACACATAAATCACCTGAAAGGGCTTTTGGTTTAACTCTACAGCACCAGCAGTGTTTGGAAACTTGTGTCTACCAAAGTTGGCAGAGCTTCCAGACTTGTGGATTCTGCTCCCCTCAGGGAAAATATGAGAAGGGAGCCTTTGGTCAGATTTCAAAGGAAAATATCTTCAGTCTTTGGGTTCCTCTGGACTGATATGTGTCAGCATTTTGAGAACCTGAAAGTCTGATTACTGCAAAGACCCAGTTATTGGCTTGGCTTGCTCTGGAATATGCCCTGGGATTCACAGAGAGCCTGAAGCTGCTTCCTGAAGCTGGCATGGTCCCAGGTCCCTGTCTGCCCTGTGGCAAACCACCCCAGGCCGTGGCTGTGCTGGGGCATTAGAAACCATTACTTCATCCTGGGTAAACATTTTAAAACGACACTTCCTGTTTTGTCTTTTAAAGTTATCAGGAGAGTTTCATTCTCCACCCAGAAGAATGACTTCTCTTGTTTACTGTTTTCATAGATCTACAGGATGGAGATATAATACAATGGATAATATACACAGAGAAGTTTGGAATATTAGGCTCATTTTGATCTTGGGTAAACTATGTAAACCTGAGAGTCTCTTACTGAGCTGCAGAGGCAACAAGAGCTCCACAACCCCAACCTGGTGGCTGTTTATCTTTACTAAACCAACCAAAATAGGTGATTTTGCCCCAACTCTTGCAGTAAGATCTCTAATAAATGTTTTCATACCTGTGAGAAATTCAGGAACTCCTGGGATTCCTCTGATGCTCAGCAGTGAGAGAGTTTATTACCTTCAGCAGGTCTTCAGTTACCTACAGGAAGAAAAGATCCACAAGCATCATTAGCCTTTCCAACACTTGCTGATTCAGAAATGCACAAAAAAACCCTTTTTATTTTGCAACTGAGTTTCCATTAATTTCCATTTAGACCTCCTGTTTATCTCCCAGTTAGACCATCCTCTGTCCCTTGCTCCAAAGCAGAAATATCCCCACACAAGATCCTCCCCCAGGCTAATGTTCAGGCGCTGGTTTTATACCCACCAGATATTTCAGAGGTGCTAACTCTGTATTTGCCTTCCAGATAATCCATCTGAACTTCCTGAAGTCAACCACCTGCCAGAAAAACACAAGATAATAGCAAACCAATCTTCCTTTATAGAGCCAAAACTCTAATCTGGTATTCTAGACAAAAGAAAATCCTACTATTTTACACTTAATCATCACATTTTGTCTTTTGTCCCCCACAATATATATATTTGTGAGGGTCTTTTGCTGTCTTGATGAGTTAAGTGAGAGATTTCACTGATGGGATGCATTTAAAAAGAAAATCAAAAGCAAGAATCACCAACAGGTGTGGTGTTGCAGAGCTGTCTTCTTATTTTTCAGCTGGATTCCCAGGTTCAGCAAAGTGCTGTGTTCACACATCAACATGCAGCAGGTATTTTGGAAGTCAAATTCAAGGACATTCAAATTCAAGGTTTAGCTTTTTGGTGACAGGCAAATTCAGTCCTGCACATTTGGGGAGAAACTTGTCAAAGGTACAGGCACAAAAACCAGGTCCAGTTTGATCCCACAGATTCCAGAATTTCGTAGAAACTCATGTAGATTATCAGTTAGTCAGAGATCCACCCACTCTATGCTAGATTTGCTGCAAACAGACTGTTCCCTGTTTCATCAAGCAGTCATGGTGCCATTCAGAGCAAAGTTTGCTCAGCCAAAGCTGTGGAGACAGGGAACAGGTTCATGGAGTTCAGAATTAGCAGTGATATAAAGCTATTGCAGTCATTACAGAACAATTCTTAAAATCCAATGCCCACATCGATTGTAGTCTCTCCAAATTCAAGCCAACCCAAAGATAAAACTAAATAATCTGCCAGAATAGACTTACTGCATTGCTAATGGGTATTAGAAAATGTAACTGCAGGAACAAAAAAGGAATAAAACAAAAAAACCACGATGAAACCGCTCTTATAGAATTCCTAATAACAAATATAAAAGTTCTTTACAAGAGACAAGGCAGGAGGGAAGGGCAGGGAGAAAAGCATCACTTATCACAGTGAAAAAACAAAGGCACAGATTCTTAATATTCATCTTAAGACTCCCCAGCAGGCTGGAACAGAAATCAAACCTGAAGCCTCAGTCCTTTGCTTTGAAATACAATTGTAAAACGTGCAGTTGTCTGAAGAAACATGCTACAGAACAACACACACTTAATTTACCTCCACACAAGTGGAGTGAGAGCAAATTTTATGTCTAATTCCACACAGTCTGGCTTCATGCTCACATTACCAGAGCTCAGGAGTCCCCCTGTCACACCAAACCTATACGATGCTGGTGTGAGCACAATTTCCCCTTCAAAATCCTCGAGATCCTCGTTCTCACACCCAAAGTGGAGGACACAGCCCATCCTGTGTGTCCAGCTGTCTGCTCCCACTGTCCTGCTGCCCACCCATCCCAGCCAGGCTGTGCTAGGACAGTGTCCAGGGAAAACAACTTTTCCCACCCTAACTTGTCTAATGAAACTCAACTTTGGCAAAGAAAAGAAACTACTAAAGGGTTTCTCTTGCTCCCCAGCATCCTGCCTTCTTTTCAAGTTCAAAGTGAGAAATTACACAGGCTGTTGGGGAAGAGGCAACAAGGTGAATATGGGTGGCAAAAATCTGAAAAGAGAGGAGTTGTTGGGCATTTCTTTCCCCTTTCTAAACAGGCCTTTATTTCCCTTTAATTCTTTCTTTTAACCGGGTTTATGTGGAGCTGCAGGTCACCACATTGACCTTCCCTGGCATTTCTGCTGCTGTTGCCAGTCTGTCCTCCCGAAGGCTGAGGGCACCAGGGACCACGTTCCGAGGAACTGGCGGAGAAAGCAAAGCGTTTGCTGCCTGTTTTTATGACAAGTAAATGAACACATGCGAACCCCAGTCTGTCGCACCTGCTCCTTTTCCCACTTCATTTTTCCATCACCTCAGGCGACACATGAACTTACAGACAGTATGGTTTTTTCCCCTCAGCCTTTACTTCTAACTTGCTGCGTTCCTCAAGATGTTTCTCAAGATGCCTTTATCAAAATAACTCCCGACCAGACTCTCCCCCCAGCCCCTCACAGCTCTAAAATAAGAAGCGGGAGCTGCTGAGATCTGTGCAGAGCTCGAGGCGCGGCCGCCCGAGGGGTGCCGGCTGCCGCCTCTCTGCAGCCCGGCACAAGAGCTGCGGGCAGGGAGGGTCCATTTGGGGATTAAAAACCCAAACAGCCCCCAAAAGTCGTATTTTTGGCTTTGTGAGAGCTGCTCGAGCCGCAGCCCGCCATCTCCCTCTAGCGCCTAAGCGCGCCGGCCCCGCCGCCATCTTGGCCGGGCTTTCCCTCTCCCACACTGCCCTCTGCAGCTCCATCCCGGACCGTGCCTCCCGCTGAGGAGAGAAAACATAAAAAACCCATAATAAATATAATATAAAAAGCCCTTCCTTATGTTAGAGAGGGGGTCCTTCCAGTCAGGATGATCAGAGAAGACCCACGGCGTTCCCCGAGACGCCAACACCTCGCAGACACGGCCACCTCAGCGCCAGCGCAGGGTTTCGTGCATCTTGACAAGAATCTCTCGGGTTTTTGCACTAAACCAACAAATTGAGGTGTCATCAGATTGCACTAAAGATGCTCAATCAGTTTGCACAAACAGGTCACCATCAGCCGTGTTTCTACCCCTTTCTGGTACAGGACATGTGCCTGTACCTGGCCTGGGCTGGCCGGCACAGGTGCAGACACACCTGCCCTCCCCGGCTGCATTTTGCTAAAATAGATTCTTCAAAGCAATAGATTAGTACATTCAGTGATGTATTTACTGCTGCAAAGCTCCAGATGCTCTGTAAGCCACAATAATACAGTTAAGTGGAAAATGAGTCATTTAAAACCATAATGACTATCATAGCATGACTCCGCTGACAACAAGCCCCGGCGGTAACGCTGCGAGGTGGATGAGACGCGATCGTCAGGGCTGTGGGGCACGTCAAGCTCTGCCTTCAGGGCAGGGCCTGCAGCCCCCCAGCCCTGGTGCTGCCAGGAGAGCACCCCTGATGTTGGGGTGGGGATGGCCGGGGTGCTGAGGTGCCCCTGTGAGCCCCCATCTCCTCAGCACCGCGCTCCACCTCACTGCCGGCATCATGGAAACGCTGTTGTGGCTCCCAGGTGAGAAGAGCTGGGCACCCGGATTTCAGCTGTGAGGAGGCAGAGCTCAGTTCTCCTCACCAGCATTCCCAGGTGCCCTGGGAGCAGGTGGCAAGCGGCTGCCACCCTTCCCAAAGGCTCCTGGTCAGACACCCCAGGCTGTGCCCATGGGGATGGATGCGTTTCCAGGTGCTTGCCATGGTTAGTCTGGGGACAGGCAATATGATGAGGGACATGAAGGCTCCTCCAGCCCCGCTGTGGTCCTCAGCCAGGCTAGACAGCAGTGGGACCATGTGGGGCCATGCCTTGCTGCTCCTCAGGCAGCCCCTTGGGTGAGTCAGGAGAGCGAGCGCAGCATCAGGGAAATCACAGGATCCCAGAATATGCCGAGCTAGGAAGGGACCCACACTGAGTCCAATCCTTAGCCCTGCACAGGCCCCTCTGTGCCCCAGAGGATCATCCAAACACTCCTTGAGCTCTGGCAGCCTTGGTGCTGTGCCCACTGCCCTGGGGAGCCCATTCCATGTTGGCTCTCTGCAAAGGCAAATAGGGTAGAAAAGGTAAAAGCAGGGCCAAGCTTTCTGCTGGTATTAAGCAGACATCTCTGGTGATGGCAAATAAACCATTTTAATTTGTCTTCTTGGGAAATTTGGCATCAGTTTTTTCCCCCCATCTCCAAAGGAAGAAATTCTCTTGCTTAGACCTTGGCTAATTGTTTCAAAAGCCAGGTAATGGAAAAATCAGATGGATGTGCTCACTAAAGGCAGAGAATTTAAGGAGCTCATAGAATGGAATCATAGTATATCCTGAGGGAAGGGACCCACAAGGATCACTGAGTCCAACACACACTAACTCACACTGTACATACAATTTGCTATAGAGAAGCATCTTTTATTCCCTTAACACAAGCAATGTGCTTTGTTGCTGGACTGTAGCACTGTGCAATTTAAGCCTAACTCTCCAAAATACAATTGCCTTTATCGAGCTGAATGCTCTGGGTATGGACCACTTCCAGTGCCTTGTATTAAATGTGATAAAGCAAGGTCACTCCTTAATCAACCTGACCAGTGCCTGTCACAGCACCACTGGGATTACTCTCATTTATGCGGGGGACCAGGAGAGCTCCTCACAGATCAGACTCTCATAAAAATAATTTACTGCTACATTCACCTTGCCCAAAACAGCAGAGCCATCCCGTCAGCCTGCACACATTTACGGCTCTCTTGAACTACCCTCTTGTGGTACAGCTGCAGAACGACATCTTCTTCTAACAGCTTAAAATACATCCAGTTCTGCTTCACTTTCTAGGGTTAACTGAGACAAAGCTTTCCTTTTGGAGTGCAATAACACCCTTTTCTTTATCAACGAGCTCCAAATGCATCACGTTTCCACCAAATACACCGAGCTCCCAAAAATAGGGACGATTGAAAATCCCAGGAAGTTTATAGTTCCATTTTTAGTTGTCTGTGAAAGAAAAGAAAACAAATTTCCAAGCTTTTAATGCAGTTCCTGCTGCATAAAGCACCCCCTGCCCCCTCAACAGTGATTCAACAGAAACTAGTTAAGGGCTTTGAAGATGCGAAGCAAAAGATACATTTCATAATCATATTGTATATTTGATAGGTAAAGGCTCTATGTAATGAGCTGATTAAGTTCTTGCTTAATTTTTTTCTTGTATTGAAACAAAGATAATTGTACCAGGGGTGGGTGGTTCAGTTCCTAGGGCTAAATGCAAGCTTTTTGAGCAGAGAAACATATAAATTCAACCAAGAAAAATGCTGCACTCGAAGTGAGTTTCAATGTTGAGCAATAATGATGATTAAACAAGCCACATTAAGTGCTAAAATACAGCATATCTGCCCTCAGTAATCAGAATGACCACAGGCCTTATCAGCTTGGGTCAATACTCTAGGTACTTGAATTATCAATAAACAAGTAAACCCATTCTTTCCTGGATAAATTTAACAAACCTAGGGTGCCAGAAGTTGTTAACATGGGTGAGGGTTTAAAGTGCTTTCTAAAAAAAGAAATTCCTCATCTCCTACCACCACTGACTCTGCAATTTACCTGATCCAGGCTCTTTTTTTTGTTCTCAAGTGGCCTGGACAGTAACCTCGTTGCCCTGGGTGACTCCTGGGCTGACTCAGGCACCTGGTATTCCACTGGTGACTCTGAGTTTTGTGTTCCCAGCAGCACTTTTCCCATGTATAAAACAGGGATTACCAGCCCAGTAGAAGAAACACCAAATGGCAGCACAAAGGACGTGGGAGACTGTAGGGTGGCACCGTGATTTCATCCCCTGCTCCTGGCTGGATTGAGCTTCATCCCTGATATTGTGCCTGACAGCATGTGAGCATTTTGACAGCTGTCAATACCTGTGCTTCCATATGCAGGCAGTGAAGGAATGAGAAGGGGGATATTCTTTATCACCAGGAAATACCTTTTGCTAACATGATTTCAGTCGCAAGATACCTGTGGAAAAGGAAAGGCGTGTGTCCCCAGCACATTGCCAGCTGGGAACTTCCACCTTGCCCACGGCCACAAGTAGTCCCAGCCCCTCCAGCTGGAGCAGGACACTAGGACAACAGTGTGCCCTCACCTGCGGCTCTGGTTCTCCTCAGCTGGCACAAATCTGGAGTCTTTTTGTAGAGGTTACCATGGCTAATTCACTGAGGCCTTCAGTTTTAATACTACTGAGGGAGTTTTTTGTATTACAGCAGCACTGGGCAATGCTCACTTGCCCCAGCCAGGGCAGCAAGCACAGTGCAATCACAGAGTGAGAGACAGACTGTCTCCCAAAGAGCTTCACCTAAAGAATGGCCAGGATTAGTACTTAAAATGGGAACAAGGAAGCTCTGACAGACTGTAAACCAGCAGGGGAGGAGGAAGCCCCAGCACTCCTTTGCACGCACTTCTCTCAACCAGCAAAGTTAGAGGTTTGTCTTCATCCAGAGTAAAGGCAGAGTCACCTTCAAAAGGCAATTCAGCCCATTTCAGTTGGGATCCTGCTCCAAATCACCTCCTGAAGGTAAGTACAGGTATGCTCAAAGCTGGCAGGTGGAGTCCAAAGAAAGAAATTGGTTTATCCAGGTGGGACTTAACCGAGTCACTGTGGGAGTAACAAAACCCCTGTGATCTGAGCCTTTGGCCACTGTTTGAACCACAGCTCACTCTTCTTCCTTGCCAGAACCAGAGCAGCAAGCCAAGGAGCTCCTCTGGAAAACAACATGACCACTAGTATGTTACCTTATTCCAGGGGCTTTCAGCAGGGTCACCTGCACGTGTGAAGCAGCAGTTAAGAGTTCAAAGCAGCAAGAATTGTGCTAAAGAATTACTTAACAAGGCACAGCCACAGCAAACGAAAATTTACTTTCAGTAAAGTCCTCCCCTATCTTCCAGTCCAGCAAGGACTACAGTTTTCATGAGCTCATACAGGCAAAGGTAAAAAGGAACAAAAATATAAGATGTCTGTGACTTTTGGGAAAATATTCTGCAGTGTCTATTGCTGCCTGTGATAGATTTAGCTGTCATAGGCCATGAGAGAGAAAAGGACTGCAAAGATTGCAGCAGTAAGGTCTGCATAGATGAAAACCAGGCTAGAGCAAGGTATTAGTAAGGAAAAACAAAGACAATGTAGAAAGTTAAAAAAGAAGGGTCAAAGTATGGCATAAAATGAACATTGTATTGGGAAACAAATGTTAGGAGTGCTTTCAAAGATTCCTCTCCTGTACACTATGGTTGGCATCTCAAGTGGTGATAGGAAGATGCTAAGTTAAGTGGAAAAATAGTTGGAGTGTGGGAAGGTGGGAGTTTAAAGCTTAAAGCAAAGTCCTGGGTGCTGTAAGCACAGTAGCTGAGGGCTTTCTAGGATCTAAATCTCACACAACCTACAGAATTAATACCCTTACCACTCATTTCATTCCCACAGATGGTACTTGGTGTGGTCTTTAAATGAACTTAATTTCTTAAAAACTAGTGAATTCAAAAATAGAAGATTTAAGACAAATGTCCTGAAGAGAAAACCCTGCAAAAAAGATCAAATTGTCTATACCTGCAAGTTAACATCCCTGTATCAAACTTCTGAAAAACAAGGAAGGCACCTGAAAAAGTTTAAAAGCATTAAAAAATCTGTTTTCATCTCTTTCTATACCTCTCAGGCCTATTCCTCTGAGCATCACCAGCAGTAGAAGACTTGACACACGGATCTTAAATTGGATTGAAATCAAAGGGAGTGAAAGCCTCAATGCTTCCTGGGACTCTGGGAGTGAGGGCTCATTGGCTTAATTGGGAATTAAGGACCAGCAGCAAGAGTTTGCTCAGCACCTGGGAGGACAAAGATCATAGCCTGGACAATGAAGAGCACGTTTCTTCCCCCTGAAGACACCGACAGAGCTGTCAGGGCTCTTCTGAGCCTGGAAGACGATGCTTTCATCAGAACCTCTCTCGTGGGGACCCTCACACTTGCTCCAGTAGTTCCATCCTTCTGTGGCCACCTAGAAGTGGTTTCAGTCAGAAACCCAGAAGGCTTTTAATGATGTGCCTCCAGAAGACTGAGATTATGGTCTAATTAAAATCTAATCCAAGCAGGGTGGTACTATATTTTAAAGAAGCCAAGGATGTGGTCTCCTTTTTGTTCCTTTTTCTCCGATTACTCTAATCATTTTAATAAGATGGCTTAGAAAAGCTTGCCGTTTCCTTTCCATTTTTAACAGCTATTCCTTCCGAACAAAACCCCACTGCTGGGAAAAAGGATTTCTTCCCCATGGCAACGCTGGGGTACTCCACACAAAGAAGCACCTAGCAGTTTAGTTCACATTTTTTAATAACATGGCACAATTTACATTACACAAGTCTTCGCTGATGAGGAAACATGCTGAAGATTGAGAGCCGCTTCACTTTGCTTTTCACATAGGATCTAGAAAGGACTTTATTACATACAGGATAAACAGCAAAAAGGTTTGTATATAACAATCTCTTTACAATACTGAAAGCTACCACTACGGTTCCAGTGTACATATTCCTCAGGGTCGGGATTTTTTTTGGATTTTTCCTTTTGTTCTTAAAAAAAAAAAAAAAAAAAAAAAAAAAAAAAAAAAGAGAAAAAAAAAAGAAAAGAAACCACCGCACAACATCTGGAGTTCACAAAATCTGAAGCTCACAACTAAACCTTCAGTTGACTACTAAAATAGATCTCTGATCATTAGAAACAACTGTCTGTAGTTAACTTTTTTCTTTTTTTTTTTCTTTTTTTTTTGCCAAAACAGGGTAACAACTTCAGATAGCACTTTAATACACTAGAAGACCAATGGAACTAATTTTATTTCATACATATATTTTACAGTCCAGTAGACAAGATATTGAATTCTCTCTGATAAAGTCATATTCTCTCCAAATATTTAGACAAGAAACTTAATGCATTATAAAAAAGTGTGCTATGAAAAGACAAGATTTCAGAAGATTGATGCATATTTGTAAAAAGGACCATGTTCTTCATGTTATTTCATGGCTTCTGTGATTAGGGAACAACAAGGCTGGCCTGTTAACTCTTCACAGACTTTATTACCAACTGAAATACAATAAATTGCATTATGAAATCTGCAATGGAGTTCATTAATTAAACACTGATCCACAGTGAAAACATATCCATCATTTAGAAAAGTATTCTTGTAGGATTTGTTTCAAGGTAGCTAAAAATCCCATAAGACAAAAAAAAAAAAAAAAAAGCGTGTGTACAGATAAAAATGACAGACTGGCAATAAAACCAGACATGAATGGCTATAAGCAGATGCTCTTCCAGAAAGAAATTTGACATGTTCAGTGACAAAAGTTCTGGAAAAGATCCAGCATTTGATTATTCCTGTTTAACCCAGATGAATGTGACTGAAAACCAACTGGCCATGACTTCAGTACCGGTGCTTGCAGAGCACTGACCCTGACGCCGTGGAAGCGACACACGAGCTCCAGTGACCTCAGCAGCCTCATGCAGGGCTTCAGACAGAAAACTGCACCTCTAGTGGGCTGTTTCTTCATCAAAACAAGCAAGAGAAATAGGCTCCTATTAGAAATGAGCTTGTTCAGGGAAAATATGACTTTAATTATGTTGTGTGTTGAAAAGGCTCCTTTGAGTTATAAAGGCTTTTGTGAAAAGCCTTAAATTCATTGCATAGTTGAAGGGGTTTAGCTGTCTATAACAATATATGTAACACAGCATAAGCAGACTGTGTTGATCAATATTAAGTTTGCAAATAGCACAGTTTAAGAAGTATTAATGTATTATGTTACTTAATTTTATCTATTTACATTTGTACAAAGTAAAGCTTTCATCTTACCCTTTTTGCATATATGAACCATTAACCCATGAAGCAATCTTTTTACATAAATATCTACAATTGACTTCATTTCTGGTCTGAAAGAGCTTTGTAGGGTTGACATTGGTGGTGGCTTGTTTCTAGTCAAATCACTCAGATTGATGTCTTGTTCTTCAGTTCAAATATTGAAATTCTTAAACTAGAAATAAAATAGAGTAGGAGACACGAGAAACGTATGGACTTGGCTAAAAGATCTGGAAAATTTCAACATATAATATACAAAAAAAACCATTTCAAAATCTTTGCACTCGGGTCTATACATATTGTACAGTGGGTCACATCCCCAGTCTGTAGCAATGACTAGTAAGAAGGTCTTTATATTATGTTCATGTACAACGTTTTTGTCCTTCTTTCTGTGGTTTTTATTCAGTCTCACTCTGCTTATCGAGCTTCAATGTCCTTGAGGGTGTGAGAGGGGGGCCTCTCCCTCATCTCCGTGGACAGAGGAGTAGTCCTTCTGGGAGACCCGGGCCGAGGTCCCAGCGTGGAAATAAGAGGCGGGGGGGCACTGAGAGCTGCTGTGGGGGGAGTTTTGTTGAGGATGCCGTTCTGGTGTGCCGTGGGGGGGCTGACTCGGGGGTAGTGCATGCTGGGGAGTCCCGGGGTGATGAGGCTGGGGTGGGGCAGGTGCCCGTCCAGGGCGGCCGGGTGCACCGAGTGCAGGCGCGCGTGCTCGTAGTCCTCCCGCAGCATGTGCAGCCGCTCCCGCTCGTCCAGGTGGGTGCCCCGCTCGTGCTCACGCCGAGGGTCGACAGACAGAGGGTGGTGGTGATGGTGGTGGTGGTTGTAGTCGTGAGGCTCCCGATCCCTGAAAGACCTGTCTGCTTCGTACAGTCTTGGCGTGGAAAGACGGTGAAGGGGGTCATTCCTTAGCAAAAAGTCTCTGCCCAGGGGGTCTCTCCGATGAATATCCAGCTCTCTGTACGGATCTCTCAAGGGATCCCTCATCGGGTCCCAGTGGAAAGAAGGATAGGGGAAACGTTCTCCACCAGGAATTGGGCTAATTCCCATAAAAGGTGTCATCATGCGAGTCCTATCCAGGCCACTGATGCTGTTCATGTGATGTATTCCAGTTACACCTACAGTCATGGGCATAGACACTAGAGGACTTGGATGGACGTTGGATGTAGATATAGGTGGTGGCTGATCAGATGACCGATGAGTCTGAGGTCCCTCAGGTTGAACATCATGGTCTTCCTTTCGCTCTTCCTTCACTTTGACTTCGTTGCTTTTCTTGGGATTCTCGTACGCCGGCTCGTTCTTCCTCTCGGCCTCGCGGTTTGAGGTGCTGTTGGGCCTGGTGCTCTCCACAACGGGGGGCCTGGCATAGGGGGAAGGAACCCTGGGCATCTGCTTAGACTCTTCCACCACTCGGCTTTCATGGCTCAGGCCTTCTTTCTCCGAAATATAGTTGTCCTTCACCTTGTGCTCTTCAACATTAATTTCCTTCCGGGATTCGGAGTGATCCCTCTCTCGTTCTTTGGGTTTCTCTTTCTCTCGGACCTCGGGGTTCAGATGGCTCCTGATCTGCTCGTTTGAGCTGCGGTTATGTCCGAGGGAATTTACTGGATGGATTGGTGCTGGCGAAGGATGGCTGGAGTGTCTTTTCTCAATGCTCTCCCTACAAGAAAGAGAAGTGTGAAAATGAAGGCATGAGAAGCTCTGCAGATAAAACAAAGCATCAGGTGTCTGGCTCTCTGCTCGTGGCTTTGCAGAGAGTTGGTAACATGCACCATTAATGCACTGTGCCTTTGGCACACCCAAAACACCAGAAGAACATCCCATCTCTAAACTTGGCCTGTTCTATTATCTCATCCCAGGAGAAGAAGATCCCAAGGCTGCTTTATGAATAATCTGATTGAGATCTCAAAGACTGAAGTCCACAGAAGGCTCCCATGGAAATCCAGGTCTAGGACACACATTTCTAAAACAACGGCCTTAAATGTTTGCAAAGAGAGAGAAAAGTAAAAACATACTAATTTCATCCAAAAAAGTGAGATAATTAAATCCAAATTATGTGTTAGTAGTATTTTACCTGCTTCTTCTATTAGGAATACATTTGGGAAAACACATGACTTTCAACTGACTTTTAAAAACACTTCTAGACCTATACATGTTTACTCATTTTTCTCCTCTCTTCCCTACAAATGTGTAGCTTTTCAATTTATTTCTGACAATTCAATTTATTTCTTCAAACTGAAAACAAAAGCCTCTCAAGAAACCAGTACTGCTGGTGACAACCCACCTCTCTGAACAGGTGGAGACTTCTCTAAGTGTGCAGTGGCCTCAGTGCAAGTGTTTTAACAGAGCTGGCACAGATTGTGTGACCACTTCCTCAGCAGGCAGGGACAGGGCCAATGCTAGGAAGTCTCAAAATACTGTGGATTCATCACTCTTTCAAACCTATTTATGGTGTCCAAAAGATTAGAGAATTATTGCCTGGCAATGGACAAAAACCTAAATATGGGAATGGGTTCCGTACCAATTATTTTCAGGAAGCAGTGTTGACCAGGAGTTGTTATGGGCAACACTAAGTGAAAAAGCTTTTCTATTTATAACTAATAAAATTCATAAGGTCAATCTAATCCCTCAGTTCCAGGGATTTTAACCTCCTACTAATTTCAGCTGATCTCTAAGTTTGAGTCTCTCCATGAAGACAGCTCCAGATGCTCAGTGTTGGACACGTGCTGTTTGCTGAGCATGGAAATTCTGTTCCATGTGAGAAGGACAATGAGCTGTTAGAGGCAAAAAGTATTATGGCCATAAACTAAACCACAAGAAGTTCCACCTCAACATGAGAGAGACCTTCTCTCCATTGAGGGTGGCAGAGCACTGGAACAGCTGCCCAGGGAGGTCTCTCAGGAGACAAAACCCACCGGGATGTGTTCCTGTGTCACCTGCTCCAGATGTCCCTGCTAAGGGGGTTGGACTGGATGATCTCTAGAGGTCCCTCCCAACCCTAATGATTCTGTGACTCTGGGAAAAGTGAGGGGTAAGCAGTGAGGCCCCTCAAGTCCCCACCAGCTCCAGTTTCCATGGTTGCTCTTTGGGTGCTGCTGAAGGAGGTGTGCCCTGAACAGGCTGGGCTGAGGACACAGGGTGACATCACTCTGGACAAGATCAGCAGTACTGGCTGCCTGAAGGGCAGCTCAGAAGGAGAAGTGGACACTTGCTCCTTCACCTACACAATTTCTGCTGCCTACTTTTCTTGCTGAGCTGAACTGCCCAAGATTTCCATCTCTAAGTACTTCTGGATGGTGAAACTGCAGCAACTGCAGAAAACCTGTCTTTGAGGAGGAAACTCTCAGTATTATAATCTCACCAGAGGCATTTTTTCCTGTGTCTGGGCTGAATTGTTGGGACTGTCATTTTATGGGCCATGTCTGAGAGACCTCCAAGAGTCCAGAATGTGACTGTTAGAAAACATTTGGAAGAGGGAGCATTTGGTACCAGAACTGCCAAGTCTGCACTGTCCAACAAATAACTCCTTGGTATCAGGTTCTGCCTTGACTAACTGTGACCTAAACAGTCTGGAAATCCCATCCTGGCCTAATTTCCACCGAGAGTTGAGGTGTTTGATTTAACAGCTGCCAGATCTGGACACATGGAGACCAAGTCAAGGCACTCCAATGAAGGATTCTCAAGTTGATGACTCAATTCTTTTACTTTGCTGGGAAAGCACTGGCTTGTGGGCTCTGCAATACCTAAACTTTATTTATTTTGCTCACAGGACTAGTTCAGAGGGCACCCTTAATTGTTTTATTTCACTAGGAAAGCCCATTGAGTCCTTTCACTGATATTTAATCAATTTTCCATGTAATTGATGTATTTTAAATGACACATAAAATTTAGAGAAAATAACAGGCGTTTTCTGTAATTAAAGAAAAATATATGTGCAACCAAAATAACATATTCCTTTGCCAGTTGCATCCTACTTAATGATAGTGTTGTATCATCTCAAGAGCCTAATGATTAGACAGCTCATTTAAGTGAACTCCAAGTAATCCAGTGGTCAGAGAAGGAATTTTTTATCCTCAGATACATCAAGGGCTCCTTAGGTTAAAAATATGGGAACAACTCTAAGCCACTGCCTCCACAAAGAAGAAACTTAAAATGGTGTTCTCCAATGAACTGATTAGTACATAAAAGAAGTTCTGAGGCTGCACTGAAAAACACTGAATTTCTTATGCTGAGGACTTTGCCTTATTTTATGTTGATAAAAAGATCAAGAGATTCTTGGTTGGTTTTTTTTTTAATGCTCTAGGTTTACATACACTTAAGTGACATTATTAGATTGGAAGTGCTCAGTGACATCTTTTAAAATACCACTGAGAAGGAACAAATCCTTTTTTTCACATTAGCTATTTTTATTGATTGTTTTTTTTTTTTTTCCTAATGCTGGGCTGGCATAAGAGTCCTTAAAACAAACAAACAGAAAACCCCTCCACAACTGCAGACAATCAGAGAATATCCCGAGCTGGAAGGGACCCACAATAACTCCTGACACTGATCTCAGTGGGGCAGAGCCAGGCCCAGAGATACCTTCCCACTGAAGGCAGAAGGAATTGAGATCAATGCTTTTGGCTTCATGGCCCATTTCAGGGCTGATAAAGTTAGACCCTTGACAGGATGATTTTGAGATTAAATCATCCCCCTGGGTGTGATTCCCAGTTCTTTCTGTTTGGGCTTAAAAGAGGTACCAAAGACCGGGACCTCAGCTCGACAGCAGAGCTCCATCCCCCCCTGCAGGTGCCACTGAACGTTACAGGGGTAGGAGAGGCTCACAAACTCTCCAGACTTTTTCTACACAGGGAACACGACTCCAGGAAGGGATTCTCAGCATCGTCTCAAACAGGCAAAGGTGGAAACATGGTGCAAAGTCCAACTCTCCAACCCCCCCAGCAAGGCAGCACTAGATGGGCAAAAACATCATTGCACTGGACTGGAAGCCAGAGTTGTGCACAGGTATGAGGTATGAATGATGCTTGCTGGGAAGCTCTCAAACTATTGCAAAGAAACATGTTCTGGGCTATGATATGGAGTTCAGCAATGTCAAAGCAGCTCACAAGGAATGTGTTTTGGAAAGGGATTTTCTTCAGCAGGAACACTTCATAAGAAAACAACAAAACAGCAACCAAAATAATCACATAACTCTACAGGTTACCCAAATCACTAAAATGCTTTGCCATTCAAGCCAGTAAAGTTACTCACATGCTTAAGCATTTTGCAGGGCAGAATCCCCAATTTGTAACAGCAATTTCTTTTGAAGCATTAACACCAGACATGAAAATAATGAAGCTATGCTACCAAACAGAAAATATTCCAAATGGAAAATGTAGGTGAAAAGATCTGTAGTTTGTCTTGCTTTTACAACAACACAGAAAAGCTCTTACATGTATTTTTAGAATATCTAATGTGTTAGCATAACTTCTTTTAGAAAAGGCTACTAATGCTTATATTTGGGTTAGTGACAGAGAAGTCAGAAAAGCACATCTCCTAAATACTCTTTAATGTTAAAAAATTAGAAACAAATAGCCATTATGTATTAAAGTAATGTGCAAACTTAACAGGAAAGCCATCAAGCCACAACTGAAAAAAGCTGAAATCAGCCTCTCTACATTTTTCAAGGAAGGCATGACACTTGCTGAATGGCAAATTCTTATAATTTGGTACTTCATTGTTAAGAGGAATTAACTGTATAATGGGAACAGTCCTGACAAAAAATATATGACCAGGTTTTACTTTCCATTAACCCTTCCCAGCCTGGACATGTTAGTGTGCAAGTCCATGTCAAACGCTGAAGAGAAACTGTGCTTGAAGGTGTGTAAAGGCAGTGCAGGTGGGGGGCCTTTTGAGGGGATTAAGGTGCATTTCATGAAGTGCATGCTCTGACCCTTCCTGTGGCATTGGCACATGACATCCCCTGTGCCCTTCAGTGTTAGCATCTCACACCTTTCTCACTGGTCCCTCTGCTCAGGCCGCTTGGGAAGAGGGAGGGAGCGTTACTTGTTTTGCAGACAAAGTCCAATTGACAAAGTTATTGAAGCATTTGAAGGTGCAGATACGTGTCTGATGGACTTCAGAATCCTTTTTTTCCATCCTGTCAGGCACTATCTACACATTAAATCTTCAAGAGGCCTATGACAACGTGACCCACAAGGTGACAGACAGGGTGTGTGGGTCTGGTTCTATTCCCACTTGCCACTGCCTGAACTCTGCTCCAGCAGGGCTCCTCTGGATGAAGTGCAGGGCAGGTGGGAAGAGAAACAGAGGACGTAGGAAACACCTGAGTTAGAAACTTCTTCCACGCTGTCACAGGCAGCTCCAGCTGTGCCTCTAGTGCAGCTCTGGGTTCCCAATGTGCCAGGCTGGGAAGGGTTAAAAGCGGAACGGAGCCCCAAGCTTCGAACTAGACAATTCTTGGAAGTTTTCTTTCGTACCTTTCTTTGTCATCTTTACTAACAGATGAGTCTCGTTTATCTACATCTCTATCTCTGTCATGAGCTGCAGCAGATGAACTGCGCTCCAGCTCTCCTGGCTTCAGCCAGGGCGGAGGGGTCGGGAACGAAGGAGGAGTTCGGTGCAGTCGGTTCCAGGGCTCGTGAGGGTTGCTAAAGCTCTGCATACTGGGGCCATCCTTGTGGCCGAACACTGAGTTGGGTGCTGAAATGGTGAAGTGGAAAACAAAAAGGTTTAAGAAAAAGGTATGCTCTAGTGAAGGTACTTACCAAAACAACTTTTACAGCACTCAGAGTTAAAATGAATACATATTATTGGGAGCTGGAAAAGGAAAGGAGATTAACAGAGATTCATTAGAGGGTCTCGTTCCTAAAAAATGGGCAGGCATCTGACAGCTCTTTTAATTGGAAAGGGGAATGCTGTGGATAAAATTGAGTGGGGATGAAGGAGGAAGATAAAAGTGGCAATGATCATTATTCCACATATTTTGGAGACATCAGGAAATGACCATTATACAGACTATAAATAATGGAACTTGTTGCATTTGATCCTGAACCAAAACAAAATAATATGTGACCAAAACCATGCCAGATCTGAAGGATGGAGAAAGAGAGTGATTTTTACAAGGATGATCTTTTGTGACTGCCCAAATCTAGAGAAATGTTGATGATCCTGGACTAATAAATGCAGGTCGGTGATCTTTTCCAGGCACATGGCCTGGATTACTGGTGAGAAAGGGAAAAAATAAAATCTTTCCATCCCCAGCTGGGGATGCTGCACACATTAACTGCTTCTGAACATGCAACAAACCCCTGGGAAATTTCACAACCACTCACAGGTTCTCTATTTTTAAATTTTTTTTTAAATAAACAATGTAATGGTGACATTTAGCACTCCGTCGAACCCAAACCATTAAGTAATTAACGGAAAATTATTTACTGATGAGTGAAAAAGGTCGCTTTGCAAATTCCCACCTCTTAGTGGTAAGTGGTCTAATCAACTGGTAAAACAGACAGCAAACAGCCCCCATCACTCCATGTTCTCCTGAGTTTCACAGCAAAAGAGGATTCAAAGGCAAAGGTACTCACTGACTGTGGGGTTCCCGAGCCCCCCGAAGGCGTTGCTGCCCACGGCGGTGAGGCCGCTGAAGGACGCCGGGCGGTTGAAGGGCTCTGCAAACCAACACAAACAGCTCAGGCTCCCTGCACGTTGGGAATTCTGCAAAGCATTCCTGTGTCATCCTACTGCACCCCAGTGCTGTGCCCAGCACTGGTGGAACATGGTCCTCCCACGGCACAGCACTGATTGTGAGGGGCTGGCACAGAAACGACGGGGGTTTGTTCCTGTGGTCCTGTCCCCTACTACAAAACCCTCCTCTCCAAAGAAAACCAAGAGGTTAAAATATACACAATACTGCATTTAAAACCTGCAAACATCTCCATTTTTACTTCCTTTTATTCCCTTCCAGTTCAATTCCATGGTTTTCTTCAGGAAACCTCCCTGGCTAGTAAGACTGTTATTAACTCTGGCAACTGTGCTCCAAACACCCTCAGGCCATGTCTCCTAAACCAGAGCCAGGATATAAATAAAATGTCCCATTACACTGATGTGTTCTGCTGACCTGACAACTGTGGAATTCTCCTGGTATTTATTGCTAATAGTATATGAAAAACTAGTGTGGACTGAAAAATGCAGGAACAATTCTTTTAGTAGTTAACGCACACAGGCTACAGGAAAGTCATATAAGCAAATTCTCACTTTATTTTGGAGTAGTCTGACAATTTTGATGAAGCCACTTCTGATAAATAACAGCACAGAGAAAAGGAAGCCCAAACCCTTTTCTATAGGCAGCAGAGTGCAGAATGATAAACCTGCATTGTGTGTCTGCTTTGTCAATTTGTGACCCTCCCAAATTCTTCCCTATGCAAAATAAAATGCCAATTTAGTGTCGATCTCAGATGTTCCCATAAGGAGCAGAGAACCTTATTAAACAGCAGGGAGTTAGAAGGGAAATAACAACACCTGGTAACTTGGGTGGTTCTGGTTTTAAATGTGTATTAACCAAGTCTGACTAACAGACACACCTGAGGCCAGATCACAAGATTTTAAGGATATATTTCCCGCTCACTTTAATGGAAAACCGGACATCTAAGTAGGAGACAGGAAAAGAAACACCTCTATGATCCAAAGCCTTGACCCTAAGGCATTTTTTTTGGCTGGTTATAACATAAATCCAGTGAAACCCAAGCAGCCCTGTCACTCTGCATCTCTAAGGTCCAGATGCTTTCAGAAGTATTTCAAAACATGCTGTCAGCGACACTAGGAGGTGTATTTTGAACTGCTACCTGGGTAAAGGCTAAAATTAAACGGCTAAAATGTGCAATTTGTAAAGGCTGAGCAGGATACTCCACACAGGGAATCTGGAGTGGTCTCAGTGGCCAATGTCTGAGTCGAATTCACCAGTAGTTACAGAGAGAACCTACCTAAGTGAGCAGCTGGGTTGAGGAAGTTGCTGTGGTGAGGTGGTGGGCCAAAAGGGGTGCCAGCTGGATGCCCCCCACCTGCCAAAACAAAGCAAAAGGGGTGAATTCCCAGCAAAAGCTCAGAAAGGGACTTGCTGTGCTCTGGGCTTGACCTTTATTTCTTAATTCTCTCAGGTGAGCCCAGAGTGCTGTGATTGTGGGGGCTCTCAGTCAGGATCTCATGCAGACAGCAGCTGCTTTTCCAAACACAAATTCCCAGTTAAAGGGGTGGGAGGGAATGAATGTTTCAGTAAAGAAAAAAAAAAAAAGAAAACACACGTGAAATACAGTTTATTTCCAGCATCTCATCTCCAGGATGCACTGGACACCACTCTGGGAAGAAATGTTTCTCCATTTACTACCTGTAAATACCCCTGACATTTCAGCAGGTTGGGCCTTTGTTTTAAAAGCATGCAGAATAATTCTGAAATATTTATCAATGGACGAGAATAATTTTAAAATATTTATCAAATAGACTAATAGCCCCTGGCATGTCTTGCAGAGAGTTCATAAGCCAAAGCATATGGGAAATTCCTGGCAAGGATTAGCATTTTAATGAGCACGGAGCAAGGAGGGGATTTCACTGCTCAGGACTCACTGGCTGTGGAGAAGAGAGTCGAGGGCCGGGCCAGGTCATGGGGGTGGTGGATGGCTCCAAAAAGGCTGGGGCCTGGTGGCCTGCTCAGAAATTCTGGTTTCAGGCCGAAGTCCAGCTTGTGTGGATCCGACTGCATCTGTTTCTGAAAGGGAAAGACAGCATTTGCAAGAGACTGTCGGAAAACATAACAGCAAAAGGCACTTTCTGAATGATGTGGGTGTAGCAGTTCATTCATACTGATGTTTTAACAGGAACATCAGTTTTTGGGACCCCCAGCATGGGTGCACAGCTGTTTTCCTGGAAGGCAGTCTAAGGCAAAGAGGGAAAAGCTCCTGCATACTTCCTGCAAAGTTCACCCGGGTTTTCACATCTGCTCACATCCACCCTCCAGGGTGCTCAGCACAGACCTGCCTTCAACAGGAAACACAAAACTCTCTGAGGAGGCCTCAGACACTTGCTGAGCTGAAAGAATAGGTCAGTCATAAAAATAAATCAAGATGTTAGTTTGGCCCTGACCCCGGGTGGGCAGGAGTGTTAAAAGCTGGGTGACAGCCCGAGCTGTGCCAGGCAGAGCTGCCCCTCTGCCCAGGGGTCACACAGGGATGGCACAGGCCAGCCAAGGGACACCACAGCCTTTAATTTAACTGTGAAGCTGCCACCAAGAAATGCAGTGTATCCCTCAGTGCCCCTCAGGCTGCAATTAGGGGATAAAATGACCCAGGTGACACATGAAGAGCGTTTGATCTAAGGAACTGCAGCCCCCTTTTGGCTGCTCACACTCCAATTCCAAATGCTGCAAGTCCCTGTCTTTATTTCCTTGTATGAGAATCAGCAGCCTCCATTCTGAGAGGAGAATTTGCTGAGGCAGATGGATTGTGAAGGATAAGTGGGTGAAGGATGGGCTCTTCTTTGTGCCACATCCTCATTTCAGTGGTGCCAGCTCCAGTAGTTTTATGGAAGGAAGGAAGAGAAAAACTAAATTCCCAATGCCCTGTGCTGCCAGAACTCCCTAAACACAGGTTGCTGATTAATTGTACAGGTCAGCTGAAAGGATTTACAAATGGGTAACACTGAACCAGGAGATCTTAACAGTAATTCTGGAACAAGCTATGCTTTATAAATCAGTATTTAATACTGTGCCAGCCCGGAGTATAGACTATTACAATGATATAAATATGCATATTAAAAAGTTATGGTCAAGTTGATGTGCATGCCTAGGAGCTGTTTTTCAAGTGCTACTAATGTATCTATGTAGTTATGAGAACAAAAAAAAAAAGAAAGAAGAAAGAGAAACAAAGGCATTATCTATGTTTGGAGATAAGGGCCTGCAAGGACACTGAAATGGCAAAGATGGCCAAATTAAGGTCATTTCTTTTAAGAAAGTACCACTGAAGTGCTTTAATAGTTAAAAGAAGTTCAGCAAATGCCTCAGCTGAAGCCTGCGTGCCAGATTTTTATGCTGTGAACTCGTTTTATTCTTCTTTTTAACAACCAAGTTATAAACCCCTGACAGGCATTACTCAGAATAGCAAAAGCTTTAATTGCAGCCATATGAACAGTGCTGTTCTAAATAATGAACAAATCCCTGTCTGAACAGGAACAGGAGTATCATGGATGTGTTAAAAGATTTTTGAACGTGTTGGGTTACCTTAAAATAGCACCAGAAAAAAGAGTCAGGTTTCTTTTATCCCCAGCTGCCGTTCAGGAGAGCACCCCCCTGGCTGCCAGTCCTTACAATGCATTTCAAGGCCAGAAAACGTGTAACACCTTCACTTGGTGCCCACTAAAGTCAATGTAATTGTCTGCTCTGATGTGAGCTCGGGCCATAAGGCCTTTCCTAGAAGAGAGAGGGCCAATTATGGAGCACAAATCCTCTCCTGAGCAGTGGTCAGTCTGAGGAGCAGTGTAAATGTGCCCTGTGCAGCCCTGGCTTTGCCTGTGGAACTCCCCGGGCGTGCACAAAGGTTACTCAGGTCTTGCTGCAGAGGCAAAGGCAGGCAAACAGCATCCACAGCTGCATGCAATTTTTCCTGAGGTCAGGAAGGTTGTGTTTTAAAGTTTCCCATCTTGCCTGCTCCTCCAGTGCCTGCTGCTGCCCTCTGCAAGCAATTACTGGGCCAGGTAGTTAGCGAGCCTTCCACACTTCTCAGCAGTCTGGTGGCACTGCAGCCAACAGGAAATCTCTGAGCAGGTCTGGTTTATTCCCTGCTCTGTGGTCAGGCAGCACCTTCAGCTTGGGCAGGACAAAAGGCATCTTCACAACCATGGGTTAGAAGGAGAAATTGTCCTCTGTGAGCCTTCAGCCAGAGATTCCCCCCTCGTGGTCACACAGAGGGAGGACGTGGCTCCCCTGTCCTCCAGGAACACAAACCAACCTCCCTCACTTATTCTAGACCAGACCTCATTTTTTTGACTGAACTGAGATAGTGAAAGACATTTCTCAATTATTCTTGAAATGTTCATCATGCACAGCCTCAAAAAGCCAAGTAACATCCTGTCCTATGCTTCTGGGCTTTATTCCTGGGTTTTTTTAACATGCAAGGTAGAAAAGGATTAGGCAAAAGAAATGGCTGCATGAAAATGGCATTTACTATGAGTTATAAATACAGTGGTATGACCTCTCTCTGAATATCAAATCAAGGAAGATTCAAAGGACATAGACAGCATGGGAATAATAATTTCATTTCAAGAAAATACCTTTTCAATAAAATAGAAAAAAAGGACATATAACTCTCTAGGTCTATAATCTTGTCTTTTTTGATAATGGGAAGATGAATGAAGATCACTAGCAGGGGAAACATAAGGAAGCAAAGAAGAGAGATATGTCTACTGCAGCAAATTAACCTGTCAACCTTGTTTAAAAGGGTTATTTTTAAACTCTATTAGCTGCAGGTTTTTGTAGCTGTTCAACATCTTCATATTCTTGTAGCAATACCTTATACACCTCAATTGCACACACAGACTGCAAAGTGCTGTGAGTTCCCTGGTAATTTTAGTTTCTAACACAAGTTATTGACTCCTGAAGCACGAGCAGTGAAGAACAACCTTTCCTTACTTAGTGAAAAACTTCAGGAGCAACACAGGATTTTTCTGTGACAAGGAGAGTGAAAATACTATAAAGGGAAAGAAACTTCACAGAGTCCACATGCAATGAAAATACAGTTGCAGTAGGAATAGAAACACCCTCACTTATCACATGAATACATTGCTTTTCTCTGACTTTTGTTTCAGGAGAGCCCAAACTGCCTATGGACCTTACCCCTGAAATCTCAAAGCTTCAAAAATAACTAAGGAAATACTTCCTTCCCTTAAGTTTCAGTGCAATGAGAGAGTGTCTGATAACACATCACCTGAGGGGCTGTGTCTGCCTGAGCAGCCTGGACTCATCCAGGTCCAACCTCCAGCCAGGAGATGGGCTGTGAAGGAAGAGTGATGGGAGCTGTGCAGCCACACTGGGTAAAGCATCCCAGGGACAGGAGAAATCTCCCTGTGCCCCCTGCTGACCAGGAACAGGACTAAGAGGAACGGGATACACATACTTTGCTTCTCCAGACTTAAAAAAAATCCCATCTCACATTTGTGTCCTCAGCCACAAATAAAAGCACTGTTGCAGCTCCCAGGCACACCCATCTATCTCACCCTTCCCAGCTACAAACTGGTGGTTTTTGCCCCAGACCTGGTGTCCTGGCTCCGGAGCATCCCAGACATTTCACTGGGATTGTACTTCAGGTTTTCATTCTGATACACCAGCTCTCTGAATGGGAGGGTTGTGCTATAATGCTGTGCATGGTGGATTTAACAAAGCATGGGCCATGGCACAGAACTGCTCAAGTGAGAGGCAAACTCTTCCTCTCACAGGTTTGCTCTGTGCCCTTCATCCAAAATTCAGGTGTGCCCCACCACTGACCTTGACTTTCTGTTGGTGGTGGTAGATCTGCCAGGCGATGTGGACGTGCATGGCACACCACTTCCCAGGTTTCTGGAAAAACAAAACACATGCATCAGTAACTTCCAAAAAACTGTGGTGCTTTATCCTAGTTCTAGAACCATTACCAACCCTTAGCCTAGCCCAGTTTGGTCCAGGGGATCCCCCCACAAAGGGCTCCCTTCAATCCTCTTGGGAACCTAGAAATGAAAAACCTTTGTCCCTTGCTAAGAAGTTTTTCTTGGATATCCAGGAATGCTCCTGTTTTACACACTCCTGTAATCCTCTGATGCCACTGGCTGAGAATGCAGCTTGTGCTGCTGAGATCAGTGAAGCTCTGTCCCAGCCAGCAGCTGCTGCACAGCTGGATTGCTCACAACTGCACACTGAAGTCATTCCCACAAGTGCAGCTATGCCAGGACTGGCATTTCCACAGAAGGATGAAAATTAAAGCAGCTTAAAAGGTCTCTCTGGTTTTCAAAGTAAATCTGACTCCCTCATATAATTACTGGTCTGCACCTCCAAGACTTGAGCACATAAATGTACTGAAAACACTGGAGGTCAGTCATTCACTCTGTTTGGGAGGGTCTTTGCATCCTTCCTGTCACCACGACTTTGAGTCCCGGGGAGGAGAGAGGGAGGGAAGAACCAGAGCGTTTGTTATGTTTCCTTGTTGATTTTGAACTCCATTTCCAGCACAGCTGGAAACTTTGACTGAAAAAGACTCATCGAGGATATACTTTTCCCAGTTTTGTTACTTCAAGGTCTGTAGTAACTACACAACTAATGATTCCTGCAGATTTAAAAATTATCACAGGAATTCAAGAAGCTCCTTGAGCTACTTGTAAATGAAATGTTTCACAAACTATGGCACATGGTCTGCCTTCTATTTTTAGGTGTGTATCAACCAATAATTAAATCACAAAAAAATTAAACCCTCTCTCACACACATGCTCCCCTAAGCTCAAGCCTTTTGCTAATTCAAAACAACTGGCTGTGCCAGTGATTTCATAAGTTCACTTGGTTGGTTTGATCAAAATCTAAATCTTCTTCTTGACCACATTGAAAAATTAACAAGAAACCCTTTTGGATGACTGATAGATCGATCTTTAGATCCTTATTTCTAAAATATTTTGTGTTTGAAGCGGACTGTCTGTCGATACTGGACAGTAAATACCTGGGTGGGATGTACCATACTGAATAACACTGACAACACCCAGTAAATAATAAAATGCAAAATCCTTCAGTGTGCAGTGAAATGACAGGGGATCACTGCCAGGATCTCTAGGATTTGGCTCAGGAAATGATGATAGAAGGATTATCAATATTTAACCTCGAGTGTTCGTGTGAGGGGCTGCATGAGAAGCAGAAAACTTCCAACTTTGAAACTCTGCACTGTCCTTGAGTGATCACAAGCTGAAGGACTGACCATCCTGCTCCCAAATGAGGGGTAAAACACCCCAGATGACACATGGCAGCACTGATTTGCAATTATTCTGCTGCTTCAATCCGGTGGGACCCAGCCAAGCTCGACAAACTGTAGCACAAGAAGATTTCTTACCCTCAACATGGGCCTGAACGGATCTGTCAACTGTGAAGAAGAAATGACAGCTTGGTTACATGCCTGTCACTCAAACAATTGCTCTAATTAACAAATTTGTATTGCTTCATTAAGAGACAAAATTAAAATGTTATCATTTTACTTTCAAATGAAGCCCTTTTGGGTAATAATTAGTCCTTGGCCCCCGTCCCTGAGCGTGGCCCTCCCCCCTGGGCTGTTGTACCTGAGTGTTGACAAGCAACTCAACAAGGCTCACAGAGAGCTCTGTCCTCTGGCATCAGCTTTAATTTGTTGATTTAATGCTACAAAAACGGCTGGTTAACTCTGCTGAAGAAAGCACAGATCTCTCCTTTGGGCAAACTTTTGTCGTCTTTCAAAGCTGCTCGGCTCATGACCAGGCTGGAGAGTGGACAAGCTCCTTTTCCACAGGCTTGATCCCACAGATTGGGTGGGAAGGGGCTGGAATGGGGTGTCAGCCCCCACCCAGCAGTGTGTCCATCACCAGCCCTGGCATCAGCTCCTTGCCTTGTGCCTCCAAACAGCCACCACTGACGGACTGCCCGAGGGGTTCTCTGCCACAAATGGGCTTTGCCTTAATTATTTTTTCACACTGCAACAGATGTTGGTAAACAGGGGCTGGGTCAAAACCCAGTTTTCTCATTACTACTTTTTATGTGGCCTGTTGGTTTTTTTGGTTTTTTTTTCTTAGTAGATTATTTTCTTATTCCCCTTTTTTTTGCTCATATTTTATCAGTTAATGCTGGAAAATAAATTCAATTTATTGGGTATTGCTCATTTGTTTTGGATTTTTTGTTTTGAAATGCAATCCTAAAGGAGATTTATAGGTGTAAAAGGTACTTAGCAGACGCAGTGATGGCACAATGAATCATCTTGAAATAATCGAAACTCAAGTTGAAAGGGAAAATAAAGCTAAATGACTTCAGGATGGGAGGCTCTAGTTATCTCTGCAATTAGATATATAAACAAAAATGTGGCTCTTTTTGGTATAAAGCTCAACTACAGCACCAATTCTGAGCAAACCAAAGTACTGGAATTTGGCATAACCCAACGAAAACAGCTCTGCTGCACCTTAAAGTGAAGCCATAGCACAACATGGAATTTTAAGGAGAGCTCTTCATTGCTTTTGTCAGAGAGTTCTGCTAAAAATGTGTCTGTGTGATGTTTCTCATGGCAAACAACGTCCATGAATTCTCACACCCAAACAACCCACGGGCAGAGAACAGAAGGAGGAGAAGAGCCCAAGTGCTGAGGCAATAAATGCTGTTCACATCCCCTGGAACGCAGGAACCCAGAGGCACCAAGTGATCAATAAAGTGCATCTGTATTTCACTGGTGCAATCAATGCTACAGTAACCCAGGGAATAACTGCCATTACCCACATTAAAAACAATTACAGAGTACAAACACAAATCTTGGAGAGGTTTGTACAATTCTGTGCTGAATTGGGCTTTTATGCCTTGACCCCTGGGGCTGTGGGGGGAGAGCTGAGCGAGGAGAGAGCTCTGCCACTGCACAGGATCTGTTTGACATTCTTCCCATACAACCTCTCCAGTCCTCACTGACTGAAACAGCTCAGACAGCTTTAGTTTTAGGATATCAATTTGGACACTCGAGGTTTTCAGGAGGAATAGCTTTACTTGAGGAAAACAAAACATTTTTTACGGACCCGTGGATCTTTCTGGAGAAGGGTGTGTGGGACCGTCCCAGGTCTGGCTGCAACATCAATAGGATTGGAAGTCTAGAAACACCACAGGGAGAGAGCATTAATGAGTGACACAATGCTTGAAAGCAACAGAACGTGAAAAATAATAGTTCTTTATCATTACCACTGTCTAAGCAGCAGAGATAAACTTCTTAAAGAGGAAAGAAGAACCATTATAATCCACTTAATAGTATCTGTATTATCATCTCAATTTCCAAAGTTCCATTGTCCACCAACTTCCCATTATTTTAATCCAAAACACTGAGGGAACAGTGATTGTTTACACTGGAAAATCTTTCTAATATGGAAAACCTGATTAGGAACACATTTCTGACGTGGAATCTAAAGCAGTGTTTGGAGGAGCTCGTGCTCTGCTGCTCATCACCAGTGCACTGAGCACACTGAGCATTTCCTCAGTCACTGCCCAAGGGCCTCAGCTCCTTCCACAGGCACTGGCACCACACAGATACCAGGAAAAGTAACATCCAGTTGAAAAAACATGAAAGCTTTTCCCATGATTTGAATGTAAATAGTCAGTTAATAAAACAAAATGCAGCTCTGTGAAGAAAAAAAAACCCCAAACAAAAAAAATCAACCCAGCTCCCCTACATTTAGACAGAGCTTCTTCCTAGGTTAAATGAAGAAAATAGAAATCAGCTACAGCATAACTAACAATTAAGAACCAGAGTTGTTAACAGTCTGATTACCATACAGAGGAAGAATCCCACTAATGAACTGCAATTTACATATTCAGTCATTAGAGTGGATGGGCCAATTTAAGGGAGAAGGTGTCTCCTCTGCAGACATTCCAGGCCTGATTTCAGGCTTTAGTTGCAAAGGCCACAGACTGTGGTTTCCTCCCACTGATAAACAAAGAGTGACTCCAGGAAAACAAAAGAAAACCCCCCTGAACTCCTCACATTTCTCTCTCCCAGCTATCACACACGAGGAGAGACAAATCAGTGTTCTTCACTGTGGTGGAGCTGGGAGCTAATTATGGAAATGAGTAAACAATAATGATCACCATTTCTAAAAATCCTGATTATTACATGACCTTTCATTAATGCACACTATCTCAGAACTAATTATATTGCTTCTAAAGTGAACTATGCCATTATATATATAATTTTTTTAGAAAATGTTTGTATGTGTCTGAACCTAATGAGAAATAACTTCTCTTCGAAGTAAATTTGGAAAAAAGCCTGTTGTCCCCCATGGAATTAGGTTGTAACTCAGACCTCATTGCTCCAGAGTAGGAACCATATCCAACCCCTGACCTGCATCACACAGTGTGAGTAGTAAGGGGTAATTCCTGTCTTACCTTGGGTTGAAAAGCTCCTTGTAGGGATCCAAAGGGGCCAGTTGGAGGAATCATGGGAGGAATACCTGATACAGCTGGAGGATAGGAGTGAAACAGCTGGAACAGAAAGAGAAGAACATCAATGCCAGCACAGGACAGGCAGAGGAGCAACACACAGAAAACATTCCTGTGGAACAGCAGGAAAATGGTACATGGAGAAAACTGAGGAGCATCGGGGTGATCTCGTTGCAACAATGTTAGTTAAAGCATCAATGAGATGTTCACAGATGTCATGATGTTTAGAGCTTAAAAGCAGTTCCAAAATCAGGCAGCCAGAGCCTGTCCCTGCATTAGCCCAGCAGAGCGTGAGACAGACTTTGTTCCTTCAGTTATTCATTTTTAAATTGGAGAGTGGTTTAAATGGTTTCAGTCTGTGAGTCGTTTCAAGAGAAAAGGCAGAATCCTGAGTTGAATAAGACTTGGAAATCTACTGTTTAAGTGGAAAAAACCCTTATGAGTTCTACGATATTGTATCATTAAAACTCCATTAGTACCTTGGGATTTTAATGGTATCTGTAGGAAATGAGCAAAATATGCACAATTCTTACTTCATTAGCCTGTCTGAGAGGATATCCTGCCACATCTAATATTAGCAGACAGACAATCTGATTTGTTAAAAATTAGTATTTAAACAAAATGTTAAGGCAGAACCCTCCAAAAATGTAGGGTAATTTTTTATAAGGAGAGTCTGCTAAGCACAAAAATGTGCACATCTCCACTGACCTCCCTGCCCCCAGTGAGCAGAGAATTTAGGCAAAAAACACAAAAGGCTGCTCTGCAGTAGTGCAGACAAACCCAAGGGAAACAAGCAGGTAAACTAAATAAATAAATTCTTGGCTGGGAGGGTGGTGAGGCCCTGGCACAGGTTGCCCAGAGAAGCTGTGGCTGCCCCATCCCTGGAAGTGTCCAAGGCCAGGCTGGACAGGGCTTGGAGCAACCTGGGCTAGTGGAAGGTGTCCCTGCCCATGGCAGGGGGTGGGACTAGATGGGCTTTAAGGTCCCTTCCAACCCAAAGCAGTCTGTGATAAACCACGTCACCCCAATGGGATCTCGTCTCCATGCTCTGGCTGTGACCCTTTGCCTCACTGCTGTAACACAGAACTCATCCAGTTCCATGGAAATGCTGGGATCACCCACCAAATTGCCTTCTGGTGGCAGTCAGGGATTCCAAGCATCACACTCCAAATACATTCTCCCAGTGAAAGCTCTGGATCTAACGGGATGGCTCCCAGCTCCACAGGGACTGCCACCCAAAATGCCACTGGGGTTCTCTGGCTGAGACAAACCCCTCCGAACACACCAGACCAAAGTCAAGCACTGTCTGCTACTTTTAAGATCAAATAAATGAGTTAATGGCCAATTGAACAGAAGCAGGACTGGGCAAAGTAAAAGACTGGACATAAAGGGCAGGAAAACACTGAAAAAATCCCATCCCAGAGTGAATCAGTATCACAGAGTTTTGATGGATTTGGTTATGCCAGGCATACACATGTGCTTTGCTTCATCCTTTTTCCTTCCATTAGCTCATCTTGCAAGGTCATTTATTCATATTATATTCACTGATCACTGAGAAAATATTTCAGTATTTCAGAGGTATCAGAAGATTTTCTCAGTTCAAAAGCATGGTATCAAACTTCTGTTCAAGAGTGTTGCTGTTGTTGTTTTTAATTCCATTTAATTTGGACCTGCTCCATGCAGTGGTGCAGAAAACACTTTGAGATTTAGTTGATAGTGAATGGTAGGCATTTGAGAAATCATTAAGAGACACTTGTCCTCATTTACAATAACTTTTAATGAGTAAAATGTGCTTTAAATCCTCCAGTGTCTTCTGCATTTAATTCTCTGTGTAATGGACTAATTCCAAATGATGGGAAAAGACGTAATACTTTGTATTCTATTGGCTATGACTGATAATAAGGAATTATTTCCTTAGAGTTTTATAACAACTGGTAAGTTAATTAAATGTGACCTTTCCTCAAGGGCAGAATTATTAATAAAATATAAATATTATAACTCCATGATCTCTTTGTATCAGTTAAATTCCTCCAGCTTTCAGGATATATCTTTCATAGTCAGTGCTCCCTTTTTCCCCAGTATCCCTTCTCTTTTGAGCAGCATTTCCCCTTTCCACAGCTTTCCTTGGCTGGATGTGTGCAATGCTAAACTAGACCTGGCTGGAGGTAAAAATGATGCCTCACTGTGCTAAAAGTGATTGTAAAATCAAAGGTGCCCAGAAAGAAAACTGATTTCAACCTCAACATGAGTTTCTGTGTGAGCTGCATTCCCTGTCCTACAGGACATGGATTCTAACCCTCAAACAGACCTTGTTCTCCTGCAAAGTTCACCTGCACTCCCTGCCAGCTTTTTTAAGGTATTTTAATTCCTGGTGTGGATCTATAGTGGAAACTCTTGTCTTCAGGAAGAAGGTCTGTGGAAGTGCTACAGCTGGACACTATTCCTATTTCTCCTGCCCTATGGGGTGTGCTCTCACACCACTCAGGGGCTGCTTTTTGGAGCTGCAGCTGCTGAGGGAGCCCACAGAGCAGTTCCTGTCCCATGGGGGGATCACACGGAGCAGTTCCTGTCCCATGGGGGGGATCACAAGGAGCAGTTCCTGTCCCATGGGGGGATCACAGGGAGCAGTTCCTGTCCCATGGGGGGATCACAGGGAGCAGTTCCTGTCCCACGGGGGGATCACAGGGGTCAGGCCTTGCTGGGGTTACACACAGATCATTCATCCAGTGTAACCTGGAACCACGGGATCTCCTGCTATCAGCTTGCCAAATATCCCACGGTGATCACTGTGCAACCCCTTCCCAAGGACAAACCTTTCCTGAAGGGAAGGCAGGGGAGGCACAGGGGAGCAGATCTGGGCCAAGGTCCACAGCACAGCTCTCTGGCTAATGGAGAACAGCCTTTCCTGACATTAGAGGGGGTGATGCCATGACCTTTACAATCCAGGTTGATAAGGTATTATGTCACTGAATTTGAAAAGCAGATACAACTGGAAACTTCTACAATGTTTCCTGTATTACATGTGGACTTCTGTGCTTTATTTCTAAAATTCTTGTACCTATCTCCCAGGTCCATGTTCCTGCTTGGATCAACATTGATGACAATATATCTTCTGAATCCATGTAAAGCTCAGCAAATCCCGGGGCAATTTTGCAAACAGCAATGCAAATGAGCAGCATCACCCTTTATTAGCACAGGCTTAAATGTTTGCCCAATACTCCTCGAGCTCTGAGCCTGCAAACACTCTCTTACTGTTCAAGTTACTCAAATCAAGTGCCAGAAATTACCAGGCCTGTTCAGGTGTAGGCCAGGCTGTGAGCAGGGACTGTGGTTAATCAGGACAGCAGAAAGCACCACACCATGGTCTTAACCAGTTTTTTTTGCCCAGTTCCACTTCTAAGCAAAACCAACACATAAAGCCAAGTGCTTTGCAGATTTCTGAGTGCCGATGCAGTACTCCTTCTCTCATCAAAATATCCCTGTAGGATTTAGAAACTCTTGCCATATTCATTCAGGTACCTGCCTCTGCCAATAGGATGAAGGAAATGCAACCCAGATTTCAGCAGCAAATGAATCACCCTTAGGAGTAGAAGGTTTACACTTAACTGGAATATTAAAAATCGGTTCATCTCAATAAATAACATTTTTGGTAGCTTATATAAACACATCTAGTGCATAGCTGGATTCATGTTGCTGTCATCAAACAGAGCTTTCAAAACATAACAAGCCCAGTGGATCAGCTGTGCCTTTGAAATCTGAAGAATAAGGCAGGTTTTCAGATTTTATCAAACAAAATATGATAGATTAGGAAAACTATTAGATTACCTATCCCTGGAGGGTTTGCATGATAGTTTGTCAGTTCATTTCAAGTTTCTTAGGAAAAATATCAGCCTAAGGGTTTGTGGCACAACCGAAACACCGTGATGGAATCACTGCTCCCTCCTGCTCCATGGAACAGTCAGCTCTTCTGTCTCATCTTTTCACATCAAACCTCTCCAAATGGTGTATGAGCAAGAGATCTTTTGATTGGAAAAGCTGATACTGCATCTTGATCAGAAACAAGCACCACGAGCACAAGCCTTCAAAAGCCAAAGCAACCAAGGACGATAATGGTAAATCCTGGAGTGATGATTAGGGAGAGATTGGACACTGTGCCGTTGATTGAGTGGTGATCCCAACCCACCACAGAAAAGCAGTGAAGTCAGTTTGAAACAGAGCAATAAAACTCACACTGTGACGGTAGAAGGGGTCAACTTTTGTAGGGTATTTGTCAAACTGCAAAGGGATCAAAGCACAAACTAGTTACTTGATATTTCCTTGCTTTACTTCTGTTGGCAAAATAGAAGACAAACTTCTCTATTGTTTGGCAACCAACAGAGAGGAAAAAATATGCAGAAAATTAAGTTTCCAATGAAACTGTTTGGGATTTTTCTTTCTTCAAAGTAAATCAAGAGACAGGAAAAGGGAAGAGGCACCAGAGTGCACACTCCTCGTCCTTCAGCTCCCATCCTTCACCTGAACCTACCGCTCACGGGCCTGTCACGAGGGAGGGACAGCCCTGCCTGTCCTGCCCAGCCACACCTGGGCAGCACAGGCCTCCTGCCCCACACCCTGGCAAATTCTTAACACTTTTTGTAATAAAGAATAGAGTTGTGCTCTACTTATCCTCACATTTCTGCCTGGGGTACGCACCATGGGCGGTGCTGGCGTCGGCATGATGGCAGTGGGTGGGATGGCGTGGGGGAAAGGCGTGAAGGTGTGCTGGTGTGTGTGTTGGTGTGTGTGCTGGTGCTGGTGCTGGTGCTGGTGGAACTCGGTCCTCAGGTAGGGCGGGGGGCCCAGGGAGGCCCCGCGGTCCGCGCTCTGCGAGGCCAAAAACCGCGTGTTTAGTTCCTGACGGAGGAGATCTTGTTCTGAAACACAAACAACAAAACAACCCCCGTGAGCTCTGGGGCTTTTCCACACCTCATGCCACTTGTTCTGAAACACAAACAACAAAACAATCCCCCATGAGCTCTGGGGCTTTTGCACACCTTGTGCCACTTTGCTGTCTGTGGCATCAGTGCTGTACTTAAAACCCCGTACAGGGTGAGAAAGCTCCCTCGGTCTTCCCCAAAGGCCTGAGACATTTGAAAGTATCCATTTCCCCTTCCTCATCAAGCCTGCTTTCACATTCCTCTGAGCATTAACCTGAGGGTTCTCCCTAAATTTGTATGGACATGAACACAGCCCTAAATAGGTGAGGAGGTACGAGTAAGCTGGAGGAACAAACGAGTGGCTGCTGCTCATGTGAGTACCCTGATGTACAAACTGATGTTACTCAAATGTTGATATTCCTCCATTTTCTTCCCCCACATCCTTCTCAGTGACCTGGTGGGGCCCTGGCACAGGTTGCCCAGAGAAGCTGTGGCTGCTCCATCCCTGGAAGTGTCCAAGGGCAGGTTGTCCCCTTGGAGCAACGTGGGCCAGTGGAAGGTGTCCCTGCCCGTGGAAGGTGTCCCTGCCCATGGCAGGATGGTGGATCCAGATTAACATCCTTCCAACCCAAACCATTCCGTGATTCCATGATCTCCCCAAAATCAAGGTATAAAAGAGCACAGTTTTCTCCAGTGGTAAGAATCTCTACATCTCACCCCCCACCACCATCTTGCACAAACCCAGGCTCAGCACCACTGTGTTCACAGCCACTGCAGACCCTCTCCCCAGCCAGGGAAGCAACGCTGGGCTCAGACCACAGCTGCAGTGAAGACCTTCAGCAAAGGGGTCACAGATTCTGTGGGGGCACACAGTGGTTGTACCATGGGTTGAACAAAAGAGACATGAAAAAAGCACAGCCTTCCGAAAATAGTCATTCCCAGGGCAGACGAAAAGTCATTGGGTATGTCTGGGTGTTTTGGGGCTTTGATATCACTTAGAATCATCCAGCAGCAAGTGCAGCCTCTCCCCACCCAACAGTGCACCAAAACCAGTTACTGGGACTAAAACCAGAGAACTGGTGTCCTACACTGCACGAGACCCTCCGGGGCCACGACCCCTCTGGCTCTTACCTGAGTAAGTGCTACCAGCGGGGTGTCCTGGAACCTGCAGTGTCCCTGACGTCAGTGGAGGTGGAGGGGGCAGAGCCGTGGGAGGGGCAAACATATTGGGGTGGTGGGGGTGTGCTGGGGGCTGCAGGGTGGGCGTGAAGGTGTGCAGGGGGCTGTGGCTGGGCAGGGACAGCGGGAACGGGGAGGCCGAGGGGTGGTGGGATATGTGGGGAGGAGGGGCCTGAGTCTTGGCAGGAGTGCTGCTTCTGCTGCTGCTGTTAACGAGAAGAAAAGCAATTAGGCTTTGCATGGAAGGGAGGAAAGCTCTGAACACAGACCCCCTCCCAACCCACACACAGCTCACATTAAACACAGCACGGATGGAACTCAAGGATTACAGATGCAGGTTACTATTCCCAGCCCCACCACTGTGATACTCCTTCCTCCCACCACCTGCCGGACCTTCCCTGGACCTTCCCTGGTATCTTTTACTTCTTTTGGTCTCTCCACACCAGCACTTGACACACATTCTCCCTCTCTGTAGGAGGCTGGTACTCTGTCTCCCGACAACACAGGGATGACACACAAAGGAGTAATCAGCCCTGTGCATTCATTACTTAATTATCAGGTCTTTTCTACATGACTGCTTCTGATTCATGTTTTCAGGCAAATGGAGCTCAAAATCAGTGATCACTGCATTAGTAAAAGTTTAATTTTTTTTTATATGAATTAGTAAGATGAAAGACTGCAGAAAATGTGGAATGAAGGTGAGAAGGCAACAAAAGATATGTGCTTATTGTATAGATAATGCCTCTCTCTACCCCCACAATATAAAGAGATAAGACGAGTCAACAAAATAACTATTTGTGATTACGCTGGTTGCAATTTCTCAGGTTTCTTTTCCTACTGATGAGTATCTAAAATATAGTCATGTAGGGCTGAATTCTACTTGTCTTTATTTCATGTAACAACATGTTCTGATTGCAGTGACTTTTAAAGACAAGCAATACCAGCTTGGTTAAAAATAAATCCAAGTCTTAAACACCTCCATAGTCAAAACATGAAGCAACCATAGTGCTAGTTCACCCGGTCTTGAAGGTCACCATCTGCTTCAGATGTGGGGAATGACAACCTTGCTTAGAGCAGGGGAAACCTGAGGGTCCTGACTCCGAGAGACATCACAGGTTTCTGTGAATGTGTTGTTTAATCTCACTGCTCATCTTTAGAGGGGCATAACAAAAGGTGAGGCTGATGAGAGCCAGGTGAGAGAAAAACACTGCAGACTGCCAGGTGTCAGCAGTGCAGGAAACACGAAGCTGCGCAGTCCCTGGTGTGTGACTGGTGGTGCTGGGCTGTGTGCAGCTGCACCACACTCCCTGCTCTGGGGCACAGCAGTGCCTGGAGAATCAGATGTTTACAGGGATGGCAGGGTTAAAGAGTTACCCTTCAGAGAGTAGCCCAGCCTGCAGGAACTGCAATTTTCTTCCCCTCATGTATACTGTGTAAAATCCCCTCCAAAAGCCCAAGTATGATAGGCAGGAAAAGTAAAAGCTAATTTAAAAATACCCAGGGTTTTTGGGATTGCCAGGTCAGACACAGAGTGATCCTGGCTCATCTCAGGGTAGGAGCTGAGGTTAAATGCACTAAGTTCCCTCTACTTCCCAGTGATGGGATAGGATGTGCTGCCACTCATCTCCTTTAGTTAATTCCACTCCACCCAGGCTCAGCCCAGCGCCCCACCCCAGCACGGCAGCAGAGACCCAGACCCACGTCTCCATCCTCCTACCTTAAGCTGTTGAGGCTCAAGCTGCTGCTGTTGTAGGCGGAGAGGGGCTGGGAGAGGCTCTGTGCGGCGGGATGGGGCTGCACGGCGGGCAGGGCCGCCTGGGCCGGCGGCAGCGGCGACTGCGGCCGCGGCGGGTGCTGCCCGGGGGGGTGCTGTGCCGAGGGGTGCTGTGCCGAGGGGTGCTGTCCTGCGGGGTGCTGTCCAGGGGGGTGCTGGGGAGCAGGGGCCCGGGAGGGCTCCTCGGGGGCCGGGGGTAGCGGCGCGGGCAGGGGCGGCGGGACGGGCAGCTCCGGGCGCGGGGCGAGCGCGGGGCTGGGGCAGCGGGCCTCGGGCGGCTCGGGGTGAGGCTGGGCCAGCGGCTGCGCCACCTGAGGGCAAGGGTCTTTAGGCACCACGGGCTCAAGGACGGGGTCTTTGCTGCTGTCCTGGCTCTTCTCTTGGCTCCTTTCTAATCCTGATATTTTGGGGACAGCCGGGCCCCGAGCACCAGGGTCGTCATTGTCAGCGGGCGGACCGACTCCTAACTCCTTATCTGCAACAACACAGAGACAGAAAGGGTTAAAACCAAGCTAGCAAAACCAGTCGCACTCTGGGCAGTTCCATTTTGTTTTCATCAAGAACCACCCATGCCAACGCCAAACCAAATCAAACCCCTCTGCCTGTCTGATAACCCTCCTCAGAACAAACCCCCTGGCAGAGAAGAGACACCCTGTTTAGTGCTGCTGTTCTCTATCGTTGTCACTCATCATCACTGACCCGCTGAGGGAACCAATGCCACCCGAGCTCTGGACCTCACCACAGAAACGTTAGGGTCGGAAAAGACCTACAAGACCATCACCCACCAACCCAGCACCACCACCATGTTCACCACTAACCATGTCCTCAAGGGCCACATCCACATGTTTCTTGAACACTTCCAGGGATGATGACTCCACCACTGCCCCGGGCAGCCTGTGCCAGTAGTGCCTGACCACCCTTTTAGTGAAGGAATTTTTCCCAATATCCAACCTAAACCTGCCCTGGCACAGCTGGAGGCCGTTTCCTCTCCTCCTATCCCTTGTTCCCTGGGAACAGAGCCTGAGCCCCCCTGGCTCCCCCCTCCTGTCAGGGAGTTGCAGAGCCAGAAGGTCCCCCCTGAGCCTCCTTTTCTCCAGGCTGAGCCCCCCCAGCTCCCTCAGATGCTCAGACCCTTCAACATGACACAAGATCTAAACATTAAAACCCTGGCTCTTTTTGGTTGGCTGGTCAGGAATGACTTACTTCTATTTTCCAACTCTTTAATAATATTGATTAATTAATATTATTATAATTTTAACATTTGATACAGTGGAGTTTTGCTCACTGGGGCTCTACAGCAATTTCCCATTGGAATCACTCCCCAAACCTTCTGCCAAAGCATATCTGGTCCACGGCACCCCTTGGAATAAATTGAGGGAATGCTGCTGACCCAAGTGATGTCTGAAGGAGGGGGTATCAGGAGCACCATTTAGGGCTGTATCCCACAATAACTTGGAACAGCTGAACTTACACCTTCAGCAAATATGGAAGTGCAGCATATGGAAAGCACAGAAGGTTTGAAGGGAGTTGGGACAAACTTATGATTAAAAAAGGATCCAGTGTTCTAAATAACCTTAAGACAGGAAAACTTTACTCCTTCTTCTGCCAGTTTTAAGGGGTAAAATGACTAAATGCATAATAAAATAATACACATCCAGAGAAAATTGTTGACAGCTCCATTGTCCAAACCCCAAAGTAAAGGAGTGAAATAAAGAGGGAGGGGAGTGAACTTGCCCAGCCCACAGCCCAGGCACACATTCTCCAACCATCACATCACTGGAGACAGCCTGGCAGCAGTGTGTCACAAACACAGCATCATCTGGGTTTCATTTAGTTAAGACATCAAAACAAACCATGTCAGGCACCGTTACTGGTGCTTTACAGGCCCTGTGCAAAGGTAGCAGCAGAGGTTTTTCATAGTTTGTAGACAGGAGATGGGGAAAAGAGGGTAAAGAGAGTCAAAAGGGAGGTAAAGAGGATAAGAAGGAAGAAGGAAAGGGGAAAAAAATAAGCAGACGTATTTGATGAGGACCTACTTTAATCACTTCTGGAATATGTAACCTGTAACAGGCACAGAGGCTCCTCCACAAATTTGGATCAGAAGACTATGGAGGCAAGAGTGGGACTCCAGAGGGATAAAAATAATTACTGTGCCGTATGCTCAGGGTCCATCTCACTGCAATTAAAGTGCAGGTTCTAAATAAAGGGACTTCCCTTGCATTAATTGTTTGGATCAATCCTGTTTGATCAAACAATTTTAGAAATTAGACAGAGAGTGATCTGCACATGTGTAAAGGCAGGTCCCCAAGGAGGAAAGAAGTGAGCACGTTTGTTCAGGAATAGGTGGATCTATGTTCTCAGTCCTTACAGGTGTAAGAGTTAAAAGGTTTGGTTTTGGGTTTTTTTGTTGGTTTTTTTTTTTAACACAATTGCATAATAATTAGGGCTTTGAGGGCTTAGCCTTGTCATTAGAAATCCCCCACTAGATGAATGAAGTAGGTGGTCTGGAAATCCTGCACAGGTGATACTTCCAAATCTACAGGGAACACCTTGCACTCAGTGCATTCATTGAATCCTTCCACTTGGTATTTTTATCCCCTCTCATGTGTGGAACATTTATTCAGCACAGCTCTGTGCTGAGGATCTGCTCCTCATGCTCCTCCTCCCCAGGAGAAAAGGGTTGGGAATGCCACTGTCTCCTGGGGATCTTTTGCTGCTGCTCACATCTTCATTACACAGCACCCAAGTGCCATTCCTGGGAGTCTGCACTTGGGAGATGCTCTTTGAAGTGAGATAACGTTGTTCCAAATGTCTCACACCAAATCTGCCCTTGGTTTCTCCCTCTCCCTGTCTAACCCCCCTGCCCCCACACAGTCCCCCAAGACAGGGTCAGCTGTCCAGGAGTCTCTTGAACCCCAGTAACCTAGGGCACATGTCCCTGCATGGGTGATAATTATGATGTATAAATCACAACTTTCTCATGCCACAGTATCTCTTTGGGGAGCTGAAATCTGCCCTCAGTGATGAACATTACCAGTTACAAGTACTTGGGCTCCCAGTTCTCCCAGCACTCACTGATGGAGCACATTTTGTCTAAATGAGTGGCATCCTCAAACTCCCCAGGGCTGCCCATGGCACTGACCAGGCTCCCCAGGGCAGTGGGCACAGCCCCAAACCTGCCAGAGCTCCAGGAGTGTTTGGAATGCTCTCTGGAACAGGGTGGGATTGTTGGGGTGTCTGTGCAGGGCCAGGAGTTGCACTGGATGATCCTTGTGGGTCCCTCCAGCTCAGGATATTCTGTGATTCTGTGTTTCATAAGGAGGGTTTGAGTCTTCATCAACAGCACTTCAGGGTCACACAAACAAGATTAGGCTTTTTCTACCAGTACATCCTGACTGAGAGGCTCAGTGTGAGAGCTATGGGGAAAAAAACCCTTTATGTCACTGTGACACAGACAAGCCAGCCTTCTGAGTTTGTTTATCATCACAGGAAAGTTCACAAGTGAACTTTCTTTGCTGGCAGCCTCCACGCTCTGTTTTGGATGAAGTGGAATCACTGCATCGTTATTCAGGAGAGCAGGAACTGTGATGTAACTTCCATGGCCTCCCCTTCCCCACTGGGTTGAACCTGCATGCAGCAGCAGTCAGTCTTTTACTGAAAAAGGAATAAAGCCATAATTTGATGCTGAGGACTGAGGAACATTGGCTTAGCTTGTCCCACCCACACAGGAGATGCAGCTGCCATTATCTTCCTTTCCTGTGCCATTTGATGTGTCTTAAATTTCAAATTCCTCTGTTTTTCACTTAGCACAGACAAACTGGGGATGTCTCAAGAGGAAGGACTCCCAGTAGCCTCCATGAAACCCTGCAGTGTGTGTGATTCTTAGTGCATTGGCTCCATTACACTTCCCTCCAGAGCCATGGATTTGTATAATAAGCACACATTATATGCAGCTTTCCATCACTGCCTCTCTTCCTAGTGTGCAAATCAGTAAAATTTGCCCCAAACTCCACATTTTGGCTCCTTTGGACCAGCTGGGTGGTCCCAAAGAGCCAGAGGAAGGCCAGGAGTGGCCAGTTGAGAGCATCACAGCCACAGACGATGCCCAGCTGTGCTTCTGCTGACAGAAAGGCCCCATCAGAATTTGCCAAATTAGAAAAATCCCAGAGATTCACCAATACAGAACACTCTCAGTTTGCCTGGTCAAGTGTTGCTTGCAATGGGTTCACCGTGTCTGGTTGCATGGGAGGTGCCAAGAGCCAGCACAGGGCATTCCATGACGAGAGCTGAGGCCCCTGGGCAGCCCCAGTGGCAGCCAAGGACGTGTGACCTGGGCATCCCTGCCCTGCCAGGACCTGGGCAATGAAACCTCCTCAGGCAACGTCCTGCATGATGCTGTCAGCTTACAGTGGCCAAGCTTTCCTTCTGAACATAAAATCATCCAACTTTTCCATGTCCAGGTCTGGAGTGCCATCCAGAAACTAGGCTGTATCATATCCTGTCACTCCTCCCTCTGCCTGCATCAGGATTCAGCCTCTCCACGTCTGGCCTGGGAGCCTTCAGGCATCTTCAGAGAGCTTCTCAAAACCAGCACTAAATTTTTCACTTTCCTGAGAGGAAAGTTTTGAATTAAGCTCAAAGACCTTATTGCACAAGTAAGAAAATTACACGAATTTTCAGTGTTTTGCAGCATTATCTCTGGGACTGAGCATTCAGCCTACCAAAGAAAGATTTTATGGCATTATTTAATTTAAAAATAGTATTAATTTTCTTTTTCTACTTTGCTAAGCTGAACTCTTCTCTTGAGAACACTGCCTCTGCCTAACTCAAGTTTTCTGCAAACTTCTTAATGCAAGATTAAAAACACAGATCTTTCAAAAATAGAAAGACTCTTTTTCTCCAGCTTTACCACGGATAAGTGTGGAGTTGGTGCAAACTGTCACAGCAAATACAAGCCCCTAGAAGATCTCTGGAGTCATGGAGTGCAGGAAAGATCTACCCCACAGACCACCAGCCCTGGGAGGTTCACCTCAGCAAGCACTTTACAAGGCTTGAAACAATTAATCAGGTTGGAGATCTTTCATATTGATTAGACATTGGTCAGTGCAACACTGGGATGAACAGGGGCAGGTGGCAGGAGCTGTTGGGTGCACCAGCCAAGAGGGACCACACAGGCCCCAGAGGGATTCAGCTGCTCCACTGGATACACATAATTTGCTAAAAACAATTTCTCATTTTTAGCGCACAGTCATCTTTCATCCTAATTTCCAAGGACACTAACAAAGCATTCGATTATGCAAATGAAGAAGATGCCTTGGAAAGCACGGTTACTGCAGCTCTGTCATCTGCTGATAGCAATTACTCCCCGGTAAGCAGGTATTTAGTACAAGTGAACAGCAAGGATGGTGACACACTTTGCACTTAATTATAAAACAAAGGAAATCATTCAGGACAAAAGATTTTGCTACCTCCTGTTAAATGTTTATCTTCTGTGTTCAAACGGATTTAATTGTCAACAATGAAGTTGCAGATCAGTGAAAAGAAGCACTTAGTGGGATTGCACAAGATGTTGACAATTCTTCAGTCATTGAGCTGCTTCTGGCCTTGATTTGAGAGTGCAGAGTCCTCCAATACTGCACATGAAATAATTTATTTCATCCAGCTCTTAAACAGAACATACTCCATAAATGTAAGTCCTATAGCCCTGTACACTGGGAGTGTAATACTAACAACCCTTATTTTTAAAAAAGCACTTTTTACTTAGTAAAAAGGAATGATATAAAGCTTTCCAGAGGAAAGCAAAGCAGAGAACATCCAAATACTCCCCTCTCTCAGAAATCCTGGCATTTTGGTCAATAGGAAGGAGCTGCAGGTTCAGCATGACAGACCCTGGGAGAGAGAAACACTGGGAGAACTCAATCCTGCTTCAGTGCAGGGACACGATATGCACAGCCAAAGGTCTGTTTCCAATAGGGAAGATCTCCTGACTTCCTAACCCTTTCAGTTCCTAATCAATAAATTACATCATTAACTACACAACCCTGAAGGATTCCATGGCCAGCTCAGGTGCTGACTGAAGGGGACTTCTCTCAAACATCAGGAAAACTTCCCACATGGCAACTGCTGCTGACCAAGTCACTGGGGGGTATTGGTTGATAATGGGTTTGAGCTCAAAGAGTTTTACCTTCCTGTTTCAAGTCTGCGGTTTTAATTAAAGAATTCGAGGTCTTGTCTTCACAGTATTTCTAAAGCACACCCAGATTCACACAAATGAAGGCAACACCTTGTTAAGCCAGGCTGGTGGTCTGTGTTTCCCACCACCCACTGCACCAGCACGAGGCTTTTCCAAGTCAGGTGTACAGCCCTTGGAGCCAGGGTATGAAAAGCCACCTGCCCAGCCCATGGGCTCTCATGCTGATCTCTGCTCAAAGACTGGCTTACACCCAAAAGCCTGAGATTTCCTGCCAAGATTCTCTAGAATTGTGGTGACAACCATGAGCTTGTTATGTATCTAAATCTCAAGAGTCGCAGAATCCCAGAATGGTTTGGGGTGGAAGGGACCTTAAAGCCCATCTAGTCCCACCCCCTGCCATGGGCAGGGACACCTTCCACTAGCCCAGGTTGCTCCAAGCCCCGTCCAACCTGGCCTTGGACACTTCCAGGGATGGGGCAGTCACAGCTTCTCTGGGCAACCTGTGCCAGGGCCTCCTCACCCTCACAATATCCCATCTAACCCTGCCCTCTGGCAGTGGGAAGCTGTTCCTTCTTGTTCTGTCACTCCAGACCTTCATCCAAAGTCCTTATCTGCCTTCTGCAATCCTCTTTGGGCTATTCCAGAAACACCCTGTGACCCACCCAGTGGTGAGAGCATTTCAAACCTGCCCAGAGCAAATAACATGGCTGTACAAGACAATAATCAATTAAAAAAGAAAGCACAGGAAGGCTTGATAATTTTCTCCAATTATCAACAGGGACATCACCTCAGCACAAGGTTAACCCCATCACAGGGCGAGGGAAGGCAAATATAGTGGGCTTATCCAATGTATTTGCTTTGGCCACGCAGCCACAATATTGCCTCAAATGCCCATGACATCTGCTCAGCCCGCTCGAATGTGACAGGATTACTTGAATGAGCCTGAACAAAACCAGCTTTCAAAAGCAGCTTGAAAAGTATCACTGATTGAATTTAGCCTGACAGCTCAGTTTAATATACCAAGGACAAAAAAGATCTGTGTGATATGTTTATACAGCAAAATAACACATCTATTCCCCGTGAGAGGTGTCATACCCCCAACTCACCAGCCACATACCCCTGCTTCCTTTGGGAATTTGTTCTTTAGAGCCAAGAATTTCTATTCTGATTTTAAAGGCATGATGCCAATATAAGCAGAGACCTTAAAAACTCTTGCTAACACTAACATGAAGCTCAGCCTGACCAAGACAATTCTTACTTTTAACTACAACCATTTCAGCTCATTGGTGTTTACAGGGAAACTTCGCTGAGTTTACACATCCCAGCTCCCCCAGCAGGGTCACTTTACACTATTCTCATGCTCGGCACTATTTTGCTCCTGTTTCCAGTGCTGCAGAGAAAAATATGGGTACTATGGAATCACAGAATCACAGCACCATTAGGGCTGGTAAAGCCCTCTGAGATCCTCGAGACCAACCGTTCCCCCAGCATCGCCAAGGCCACCACTGACCCACGTCCCCAGGTGCCACATCCACATGTCTGCTGAATCCCTCCAGGGGTGGTGATTCCACCACTGCCCTGGGCAGCTGTGCCAGGGCTTATCCAGCCATCTCCTCTAACACAGCACTGCTGAGGAAGAATTCTTCTGGTCTGGGTCATATCAGTAAATGCAGATTTCACTGCTTCTGGCCAACAAAGTGTCTCATTAAATGTGTCAATTATAAGTGTCCAGTAATGCCCATCTCTCTGTAAATTGAATTTCTGGGCTAAAACACATCTAATGAATCTGGTTTGTTTTAAAAGGGGGAAAAAAGAAGCTAATTTACTGAATTGGTTAAAATGTGTAACTGAAGATCTACCTATCATTTCTGTTTCGTTCCTTTGACAACATAGTCACTAAAAGCTTTTCTTTGCATGTAAACATGATTCTGCACACCAAATTCTTCCTGCAAGGGACAGCAGTATAGGACTTAAATGATTTTATAGAAATTAAAATAGAAAAGAATACAAAATTGAGAAAAAGACATGGCAACAACAAGGACTCTGGCATGCTTTGTTCTTGCATCATTCTACAGCATTTTATACACAGGAGTGGGATATTCCACTGTCTGGCAAGTCAGAAATGGAGAACTTTCTAGCTTTGAATGACAGCCATCCCTATGGGACCATTGCTGTCTCCTGGGTAATTCACTGTAGGTATTGGGGCCTCTTCTGGTCCAAAGATCTCCTGGTGCCCTCTCTCCCCTCCATCATTGCTACAACAGGTTTCCTTGGTCTTGGTAACTTGTGCTCTTGACCATGTCCCTCCAAACCTGCTCTCCACATCATAAGCAGACATCAGTCAAACCACAGCCCTCCCAATAACCAAACCTACAGAAACAGCTGAACTCTGACTAATTGCCCAAGTCACACCCATGTTCAGACAGGAGGTGGGGAGCTGTGGAACCTGGCAGGCCACACAGAGATGCTGTTTGCCATGTTCATGGCAACTGGAAAGGCTGTGCTGCCAACCAGCTCTGCTTTCACACGTGTCAGGTCAGCTGGTGGTTCCTGGTAGAGTAAATTTTGGTACAGCAAAGGGTCCCTTATATCCCAGTTGCTTCACACAATGTGACATGTTTTACTCCAATCAGCTGAACTACTCTCACTACGTTTATCTGTGACCTGAGGGGGTTTATTCCTTATAAATACATACAGCAGGACTCTGTGAAATAGGATTTCTGACAGGACTATTGACTCATTGAGCACTGTGCTTGCCCTCCAGCAGACCTGGAGGAATAACACAGGTTGTGCCAACCAGGCACCTCCATGTGACCAAGAAAGTATTTTCCTTAAGCCCCCTGGATGATCACTTATACCGTGAACACAGGTCAGGCAGTGCCCATCATCTCAGGGCACCACTTTTACCACTGTTTCATCATTTTGCTGGAAGACTGACAGCAATGTCAGTGAGCACTGGCCATGGCAGTTTGTAGAAAATGCAATTTGGGACACTCTGGTTTTTTATTACCAACCTGAAAGCAAAATCCGAGTGAAGGTGCAAAGTCAGGGTGAAGGCACTTGTGAACTACCTGTTCACTGCTGAGGCAGATGTTGTCTTCAAGGAAGCTCTGACTCAAATGTTTCTTCCCAGAGGTGTGGATAATCTCTGCACTGTCCATACAGATCACTAAAAAGACACTGAGTTGCTGTGAAAGTGCCTTTGCACATCATCATCAGCAGTGCTCACCTTAGTGTTCACTGACTGACCTGGCTGTAATGAAAACAGCAGAGCAGCAGGTCAGCAGTGTTCCTGTTATGACAGAGCAGCTGTCTGAGAAGCTGCCACGTGAACACATCCTAAACCACCCCAGCAGGAATGAACACAAACACCCCCAGCTCAGTGTCAGCTCAGCACCACACTCAAAAATCTAAATAAACATCCTCGGTGCCAAAATAAATGGTGAGCAATGAAGGCCAGATTAACGTCAGCTCTGCCCCACACAAACCTCCACTGTCACTGTGGTGTGGTTAATGAGCTGGCAGGTCACAGGGCTGACACAACAGTGTCCTACAAGCAGAAAGGACACCAACATCAGGACAGCCCTGCCTGCTGCAGGGTGCTTTTACCGCCCCAAACACAGGGATTTTCTACACAAACTGGAATCATTAGCCTGTGTATGATTCATAATACCATTTGTGCTCCTCACTTTTATTTTGATTCATGTTGTGCCTTGCTGCTGAGGCTAATTATTATCCAGCACTGGTACATTCAAAGACTTCAGCCTCACATGCAGGATTTTGTGGTGTTGCCTCTGTGTCACAAGGAACTGTAATTCTAAAAGGATTAAAAGTTTACCAGCACAGTCATGTAAAGTAGAAAATGAATTGTTCACTCTTCTCATCTCTGTTTGGAAATTAGATTACGGGCTCCAAGTGAGCTGAAATACAGAATGAGGCAAATCTATGTGATTAGCTCACAGGTGGCCAGTGAGCCTTTCTGGGCTTCAAAGCCTGGCAGATTCCCATTAGCTGCAATAATAAAAGAATGTGTACTTATCCCTCAGCCCCAGCCCTGCCCTGTGCCAACACAGCTACCTGCTGTGCTAATCCTCAGAGCCAACATCATCATCCCCAATTGTTGGTTCATGAGTTTGCTCAGCTGTCGGTCGGGACACACGGTCTGTGTGGCACAGCAGAGCTCAGTCCTGCTTCCCCAGCACACCCCACAGCCACTTCCCAGCAGCGGGAGGGAACTGGGGTGCTCACCCCAGCCAGCCCCACGCTGTCAGCAGCTGTTTCCCAGCACTAAGAACAGCGTTGGTACCATTAATCAGGAGTGTTTCCTCTAAACAAACAAACACGGCTTCACCTTCATCTTCTCTCTGTGGAAGGCACCCCTGTGAGTGTCAGTGCAGCAGAACCCATCACACACCAGGGCAGAAACCAGCACAGACAGCAAATCCAGGGGTGGGCAGAAGGTCACAAGTGATGCAGAACATCAATGGCCCATTTCATGTGGGATTTGCTCCTGACTCATCCCAGGTGCAGATGTGGTGGCACAATGGGAGCCCCACACTCAGTTACAAGGAAGAACTCTCCAAGTCCTCCTGGCAAGAGGCTGGTTAATACAATGACCCTTGAGGGTTCCTTCCTCTAGCAAACTCACATCCTACCCGGTACAAGTGTGATAACTTTATTATTATTTCTATAAATGTCTAATAATCCTCTGAATTCCCCCTAAGCTCTTCACTGTAATATTATCTTGCCTCAGGGAGCTCTACAACTCAACTTACAATTTCCTTTTCTTCCTTTCATAGAATCACAAAATCATTAAGGTTGGAAAAGCTCTCCAACATCATCAAGTCCAATGTTCATCCAAATACCCTCATGAGCACTAAACCACATCACAAAGTGCTCCTCTACTAATTTCTGGAACCCTTTCAGGGACAATGACTCCACCACTGCCCTGGGCAGCCTGTGCCAGTGCTTGTCCACTCTTTCAGTGATGAAATATCTTCCTAACATCCACCCCAAACCTTCCCTGGAATGTGTTAGGCCGGGAAATGAGAAACCGTCTCCCTACTCCCGCATCACAAACTCACCAGAATATTTCATACTAACTTTATAATTTATACATCAAAAATTAAAAAATCCTGTTGAACAGTGGTGCTGTGGACAGGGGGAAACTAGTGCTTCAGGTAACCTTCCCACCCTGCCCTTCCCGGGCATGTTTTATAAGCCGGTCTGGGAAAGCAAATGGAATTCAAAGTAACCTATTCCCTTTTCATTTCCCTTTTAATAAAAGCCTGAACCACCAAAGCTTGCTTCAAACAGCCCTGCTGCTGGAAGAAATGCTTGGAAAACTGCCCCTATCTCTGAGCTTCAGGTCCCTAAAGCACCAACAGGCTCAGTGCTGGAGCTCTCAACCTCCCCCCAGTTGTGCACACATTTAACTGGACGTGAAGGGAGTCAGTTCCTGATTAAGCAGCAGCTGATGATTTGATCTGTGGATGAACACCACGCACACACCTGGGCTCACAGGCACCAGCTGCTGCAGGGCTGGTGATGTGGCACTCGGGCTGTACCTGCTCGGGATCAGCACGTCAGGTAATCAAGGGTGGCACTGAACTCCCCTGCTCGGTGTTACAGCCTCACACAGCCCAGGTTCTCCTTGTATCACCCCAGTGTCCTAGAGCTGGAGGTTGTGGTGACCACCCTCCCCAGGGCAGGACTGCACATGGTGCCAGTTACATCATAGAATCCCAGGGTGGGTCAGGCTGGAAGGGACCCCAGTGGGTCACTGGTGCCACCTCCCTGCTCAGGCAGGGCCAGCCCAGAGCACAGGGCACAGGATTGTATCCAGAGGGCTCTGGAATCTCCCCAGGGAGGAGACTCCAGCCCCTCCCTGGGCAGCCTGTTCAGAGCTGGGGCACTGCCCAGGGAAGAAGTTCTTCCTCCTGTCCAGCTGGAGCTTCCTGGG
>NW_016690288.1:1365331-1468653 GCF_001604755.1 Lepidothrix coronata
AAAAAAGGCAGTTTAACATTTATCAGCTACACCAGTTTTACTGGAAACTGTTGAAAACGTTTAACAACTTGTCCTCGGGAGGAGGGAGGTGGTGCCACGATGAGCACATCAAGTGTTTTCTCTGAGTTACTCTTCTTCAAGCAAGGCTGAAAAATGAACTCAAGATACAAAGTGAGGGACACCTTCCACTATCCCAGGTTGCTCCAAGCCCTGTCCAACCTGGCCTTGGACACTTCCAGGGATGGGGCAGCCACAGCTTCTCTGGGCAACCTGTGCCAGGGCCTCCCCACCCTCACAGGGAAGAATTTATTCTCAATATCCCATCCTGCCCTTTGGCAGTGAGAAGCTGTTCCCCTTGTCCTGTTACTCCAGGCTCTTGTGAATAGTCTCTCTCCATCTTGTTTGTGGGCTCCCTGTGAGGGAGGACAACACTGACTGGGACTGGGGCTCACACGTGACTCCAGCAAAGCCCAGAGCGAGGCAGGGGTAGAGACCTACCCCTTCCTCTTCCACACGATTCCATCCCTGCTCTCCCTTCTTCCTTAATGAACAGTCACTCAGAACAGACCAATGGTCACATCACAACTCGTCCCTGGATTCAGAACCTTTCTCCTTCCCTCCTCCAGCTCCACACTCCACCAGGCTGCAGCTCCCCTCTCTGCAGTGCCATCGTGGCACAAACCTGCCAGGCACGTAGAACTTAATGATCTAATCCTCCCACTTTCACAAAGACCAGATTAGCTTTAAGTTAAATACTCTTGTTCCTTAAATTTCCTCCTTGTCAGGATGCCATGGGAAGCTCTTAATCTTACAAAAAAGAGCCTGAGGACATTCTGATGCTTCTGCATGAAGAGAGAAAGCAGTCCACAGTGCCAAGATAAAGCTGAGGTATTAAACTAATCCCCCAGGCCGGGGGTGTGCAGGCAGGAGGGGTGGCTGTGCAGGCAGGAGGGGTGGCTGTGCAGGCAGGAGGGGTGGCTGCTGCTCATCATCGCCGCAGCTGCAACCGGGACCCTGCCGGGAGCATCCCCCACTCCACGAACAGCACACCCCGGCTTGGGATACACTTGTGCAACTCCTCAGCTGCAAAGAAATCCAATAAACCTGTGAATTAGCCCCAGAAGCCCAGGGGCTGATGAATCCAGCCAGCCTGCCCACACTTGCCACATCGGGGCCCTTTGCTGGCACGGCCCAGGGCCAGCAGAGCAGCTCCACTGAGGGGACGCTGTGCAGGGAGAGAGGGAGCATCCCAAACCACCACACTGCTCCATGACAAACAAGCCTGCAACTGCTCTCCAGTTGGATGGTTGGAAAGGTGAATTTTCCCTTGCTAGGTGTGACACCAAAGGGTCTCTGGACTGGCAGTGCCCGACCCACCGGGAGCTCCTGCAGCCAAGCTTCCACCTCCTCACCAAGCTGCTTGGATTGAAGCCTGGTCTTAGACAACAGAAAGGAAAAATCTCCCTAAACTTGAAACAAAACAGCAGAGCCTTTGCCCCCAGGTAAAGACCAGAGCACATTTATGAAGCAACTAATCTTCTTTTCATCCTTCTGATCCACAGGATTCGAGAGACCACAGGCATTTTACCTAACACCATAAACCCCAGTGTGGCACCTCCAGCTTGGCTCACCACTCCTCACTGCTCCATACAGCCAGCAACACACTGGAAGGGACCTAATTCCTGTACACCTTCCCATGGGCAGCACAGCCTTCTGGAGACTCATCCCTGGATCACGGGAACCAGGGGGATCTGCTGGAGGAGGGAAGTTCACCTCACTCACTGCCCAGCAAACTGTGTCTGTATCAGCTAAAGACAACTCAAAGGCAAGTTTGCAAAAGCAGGTTAAATATCAGTGTATGATATCAAGCACTGGCTTCTACAGTTTCATATTTTAAGATCAGATAAAAAAGGAAAGAAAGCTTTTTCCCTGCACATCTCTTTATAGACTTTCCAACAGCTTACACACAAAGCATTTAGACACTTTAATTTCCACTCTAATATGAATACTCTAACCCCAAATGAAACCTATTAAAAATTAAATTCTTATATTAAGTTTAAGATGCGTCTCTTTTCTCCCCAGGTCCCATTAAACACTCTCCCTGCACACAGTTTAGAAGACAGAAGAGATCCTAGAGAATATTTACAAAGAGAACAAAACCCCCTGAGGGTTTTTATGTTACTACAACATTAATCTATTTTAATCACACAACAGATTAAAACCAAACAACATTAAATGGTTCTGCAAAGTACCCAGTGAAAGTCTGTCTTTGTTGCACAAAAAAAACCTCAGGAAAAAATTAAAGTGCTTGGAAATAGGGTTATTATGTTGTTCCACAGAGACAGAGCACAGCAAAATCAAGACTGGGCCATAGAGCCCCTGGTGGGAAGAAGATCACAGAATCATGGAATACCAGAATGGTTTGGGTTGGAAGGGACCTTAAAGATCATCTTGTCCACCCCCTACCATGGGCAGGGACACCTTCCACCAGCCCAGGCTGCTCCAAGCCCCGTCCAACCTGGCCTTGGACACTTCCAGGGATGGGGCAGCCACAGCTTCTCTGGACAAACCATTCCAGGATTCTGTGATTACTTCAGCAATCGTTTCTACCATAAATCTTGGCAACTTTGACATCTTCTCTATTTCCCTCACACCCTGTCCCAGCCCCTCCAGCCTGTTCTCACACAGTGCCCTTTGCTGTGTGAGCATCTCCTCTGCCCACCTACAACCCCCACCCTCAGCTCTGTTTTGGGGAGATGGAGCCCAATGAGCAGAGCCTGTTCCTCAGAAGTTGTCTTGAGCAGCTGCTGAGAACAACAGCCCTGGTTTCTATCCCAAGCTCTAAGATTTTACTCACCTTTTAATTATTTACATCTTTTTTAACAGTTTCAGTGCAGTGAATTAAAATATCTATCGAGCTGACCACAGGTGATTTCCTTGAATAACCCCAGCTAATTTAGAGGCTGGGGCTGCTTATGAGTAGTTCATTCTTCCAGTAGCCCCCATCTCAGAGTTGCTAACACAGAATCTCCTCTGCTGCTGCTGCAGCTGCTCAGTGGCCTGGTTATCTCACCCTGATGCTCAAGGTTGTTTTTTCTCATCTTGAATAACCCAAATAATTGTGCTTCTGTAATTGAGTTTGCCATCTCACTGCCCAACAGGCTCTTGATGAAGAACTGCAGCATTCTCCAGGATGGGTTTTGCTGCATCCCAGATCACATCCATACACTGCTGCAAAGCTGAGCCTTTCCAACAGTCACAAGCCAATGTGTTCCATCACAGTTTTATAACCACCTTTGCCCAGCAGACATTGGATGGGAGCAGTTACGTTGGAGCTTGAAATTATCTCAAGAAACCTCAAAGAAAAATACCTGCTCTTCTTCAAAGCTGTTAGATTTACTGAAATGAGTGGAAGCATTTCACAGGGATGCTTGGATAATATGGGGTGCTCTAGGCAGCCCTTTTATCTCAACATGTACCAACTGAGCTGCCAAAGCAAACCAAAACCTTCAAGGGAATGATTTGTGTGATTACTCCAGATTTACCAGGAGATATAGGTGGGAGTAGCTGCGGTGAACTTGTTTCTGGCAGCATCACTACTGCTGTGGAGGGATAAAATCCAGGGGATTCTGCACAACAGTTGCATTAAAACCTTCCACTCTGTTTACTCAGTGGATTTCCTACCGACGTGGTGCAATCCCTGACAGGATTTGATTACTTCATCTCAACATTCTTTCTCCCCAAACCAGCTGCTGCAATGGATAATCCATATTCAACCGGGGAGGACAAAGAGGAGGAATGAACAAACCCTGATCCCCTTCTTCTAATGTTTGGGTCTCTCTTTCTAGGCTAAGAGCCAGTGAAGGAGGGCTGCTGACCTCCTCTGAGGGCAGGACATGCACTGCAATCCCACTTCCCTGCCAGTGATCAGGGAGAGAGATCCACTTCCCTCGCTCTCCAGGACTAAGCACTGAAACAGGGATCAAGCAGATTCTACTAATGCAAGTCAGAACATCTCCAGCACACAGAGATGCCTGGAAATGTTTTCATGGCAGAGACATTGTGTCTCTTCTAGCTGGCACAGTGTGCTGCTCCCTCAGGGCACCCTGGATGACACTGGAGACAGCCCAGGACCTGCTGGGCTGGAGGAGTGACCAGGCTTTGGGAGGAGGAACAAACCCGTTGTGGCCACAGCAGCAACACACAGGAACAGTCCATGGCACATATGGACAGAACATAAAGGATGCCACCCAAGGCACAAGGACACCACTTACCTAGTGGCAAAAATGCACAAGGTATAAAGCTATGCCTAGGTGAGATCACAGAATCATGGAATGGTTTGGGTTGGAAGGGACCTTAAAGCTCCTCTCATTCAAGCCCCTGCCAAAGGGCCTCCCCACCCTCACGGGGAAGAATTTCTTCCCATTTAACCCTGCCCTCTGTCAGTTTGAAGCCATTCCCCCCTTGTCCTGTCACTCCAGGCCATTGCAAATAGTCTCTCTCCATTTTCTTGTAGGTTCCCTTCAGCAGGAGGCAATTAGGAGATGTTTCACTGCTCCTCACAGCTTCACAAAACTTTCTAGTATTTCCAGTCTCAAGCAAAAAGCCCCCCAGAAGTCAGTGTCCCCCCTCCCAGGAACCTGCTTTAAAAACCATGGCATGTATATCCAGGGTTTTCTTATTTGCATTGCAATTTTTAGCCTCATGAAAGGGAATGCCTTTCACATAATGATATTACTTAAGGATCTAAGATAACAACAAAAAAAAGATGATGAGCCCTGTGATAAAATCATGAAAGGCAGTAATGCTGCACCTTATTACCACTCCATGGTAATTCAGCTTCTCTTAGTAGTGGTAAGGGCCTCTCCAAGAGCAGACAAGAGCCTGCTGTTGAGCTCTGCTAATGATGCAGAAGATGTAACTCTAATGCAGCCGAGGTGCCAGCTCCTTCCAGGGCCACACACTGGGCAGGTAACATTATCCTCTGCATTTTACAGGTTTTCACAGTAAAAAGTCACTTCTCAAAATCATATGAAATCACATTTTGAACAAACTTTAAGCTGCCTAAGTAACCATAAACTCAGGGAAGGCAGAAATAATGTGCCTATGCCATGGTGAATGGATGGTGTAAATGTACATCAGATGTTGGGGAAGTGCAACCATTCAGTGGGTGAATCACTGCAGGGTTTTTCTGCCTCAAACTGCAGGCACTGTACCCACAACTGGTTTTGAACCAGCTGCTACAGCGAGAAGACATCAGCTTTAAAAGATAACAGCAAATCCTTAAGGACAATAAGTGCTCAGCTTCATGCTTATCCAAGCTCCTGGAGTGCCTCCTTTGAGTCACAGGATCATTAAGGTTGGAAAAGACCTCAAAGATCATTAAAAAATAAAAAGTGACTTTCAAAACACGCCCGGACATCCCTTCTGTCCCACCACAGTGTGAGAACAGGGTCTGCTTCCCATCTGGTCTCAATCATTCAAAATGTCAGACTGTCCACCCAGTGGGTTGTGCAGCTCCAAAGGATCCCCCAACACCACCTGTGAGTGTGCATTAAATACTGACTCCAAAGGAAAAGCACCACTGTCTGCAGCATCAACAGAAGGGTGAGATCCCAGCAGCTCTCACAGCCAAGGGGTTTGAGACAAAGTGTGAAGAAACTTCTTAATATTTCTACTCCCAAAATAATCCTGGGTATCTGTCCTGGAACTCCAATTTTGGATATTAGGAATGACAACAGAGCAGCTTGTTCAAGTAAAAACTGTTCATAAAGGAGTATTTCACCTAAATAGGGGTAATGATTTGTTATTATTGGTTGTAAGATCTGATACACAAGAAACACAGCAAAGAAAATCAGAGTAAGAAAAGAACACTTTCTCCATTTGTGCTATTTTCTTGAAATTAAATCTTGCAGGGATTCTTCTGTATCCTGATGCCAGCCCTTTCCCATACTAGTTTGCAGTCAGGAATCACTAAGCCTGGGAGTTTGGGCTGGCCTATCATGTCCAGCCTCCTCTTTGCTAAACAGCTCCTGTCCCAGAAAAATTAATAAAATTACTCACTAAATGAATTTTATTTTAAAAAGAAGAACACACTTTTAGACTTAAATTCCAATACAGCCAACTAAGTTAAAACAAAGTATGCACTGCCAAATGTTTTTGTTAATAAGACTAAAATCACTCTAGAAATCAAACATCAGTTAATCTCCCAGCTAAGAATATCACGTAGAGAAGACTAAAGGATCTGCCAGTAATCTTAAAATGAAGCCTGATAAGGCAAAAAAATAATTCACAGCAGCTTGTGATCACTTAATGTTCTCGTTGCTGGTTAATCCATCCAGCATCAAGGGGTGCTCACTGATCCAGGGTCACAGGGCTTTTCCAAAATAATCCCCAGGAAGAAATAGTCCAAAAGGGTTATATTTAACACCGTATCACTTTCAGGCTAAAAAAGTGCTTTCAGCTACTTAATCCCTTTCTGAAAGAGGTGGCCTCGTGTTTGGTAATCAGTGACTGCTTCTGTTGTGTTGTTGCCATAACAGACGAGAGGAGCTTTGAGCGCTGCCCTTTCTCCTCTGCCCTGACACATCTCAGGTTGTTAATCCTGCCCTGGGATCAGACTCGGCCCATCTTTCATCTCCCCCCCAGGGGAGCAGCCGGAGCTCCTCAGGGGGATGGGTCACGGAGAGCTCTGCTTTGGGAAGGGGCTGGCACAGGGAAAAGGTGATGGTTGGGCTTGGGATCCCGACAGCTGGTGCATATTCATGGCCACAGGGCTGAAGATGCAGGAGAGAATCTCTTCTCCCGGCTCCTTGGACAGCTCAGCATCTGAGCAACCAGAGCTGCCAGGAGAAAGGCTCCGGGTCAGAGCAGCAGAGACACTACTATGGAACAAGGGGAAATGAGAAAAATCAGGAATGTGAACAGTTATGAGCCTTAACAACACCCTCCTGGAGGAGGAGAAGGAGGATTTAGCTCTATGAGTCAGCAGTGCCCTGGCAGCCAGGAGGGCCAACCCAGTCCTGGGGGCATCAGGGAGGGGATTGTCCTGCTCTGCTCTGCCCTGGGGCAGCCTCACCTCAACACTGGGGCAGTTTGGGGGGTCACAATGTAGAGAAGGGATTGAGCCATTAGAGAGTGTCCAAAGGAGACCACGAGGATGGGGAAGGGCATTGATTTGAAGCCGTGGGAGGACACTGAGGGCACTTGGTGTGTTCAGCTGGAGAAGAGGAGACTGAGGGGAGACCTCACTGCAGTTCCAACTGCCTGGGCAGGGGCAGAGGAGGGGCAGGGACTGAGCTCTGCTCTGGGGGGACCAGGGACAGCAGCCAGGGAACGGCTGGAGCTGTGTCAGGGCAGGCTCAGGTTGGATCTCAGCCAAAGGTTCTTCCCCCAGAGGCTGGTTGGGCACTGCCCAGGCTCCCCAGGGCAGTGGGCACAGCCCCAAGGCTGCCAGAGCTCAGGGAGGGTTTGGCTGATCCTCTGGGGCACAGGGGGTGACTCTTGGGGCTGGGCCTGTGCAGGGCTGAGGGTTGGACTCCGTGATCCTTGGGGGTCCCTTCCAGCTCAGCACATCCTGTGACTCTGTGATTCTTGGTCTGCTCCCTCCAGTGAGGCCACCACAGGCCATGGGCAACTGATGGGCAGCCCCAGGGATGACAGGAACCTTGGCACAATCCAGCTGCCCAGACCAGTCCCCAGGCATTTTCCATAGTGGGCCTCTTATCCCAGAGAAGACACTAATCACCGAACATTGATGACGCTTATTAAATTAAAACATCTCAACCAACCTCACCAATAAGACCAAAACTAAAATGAGTTTCAGCAGCTCTTCCCTTGGGAGTGCAGGGACGTTGTCAGTCAAGCCCAAACATGAACAGGATCTAAACAAAAGCTGAAAAGCAGGAGGAATTCCAACCCCGCCTCTCGGCTGCTTCTTGGAAATCCATTTCTTAGATAACTGAAAGGCAGATAAATAATAAAAGAGAAGGATCTGCACTAACTAGATCATTTGTTTTCAGAGATGTAAGTGGCAAATGCTGAATTTCTTTTTCATCTCGCCTTGAGTTGCAGCAAACTGTCACTCTTGCATGAGCAGCAAGGGAAAAACATACTTATTATTAGAAAACAATCACTGCCAGATCTGATAACAATCTGACATTAACAACTGTGGGGATTCTGCTGCCAAGGATGTCTTCTGTTATTTAGAAAACAAAAAAGAAAAAATTCCTGAGGGGGGAAAGGAACAAACAAATAATTGTTTTACATCCTATTAATAAACCTCTACAGCTCGTGTCTCCCTCGGAAAACGCTCACAGTACTGCTGTCACCTTCCAGAGCAAGCCACCAAATGAAATTAATATTCCTTAGGTTGAAGAAACAACCACAACTGTCTGAGAACCTGTCACGAACAGGGGGTGTGGTTGTTTTTATCCGACTATTTTACAGTGGGACACAACCTTATGTCTCCTTTTTGTACTGGCTCCTGCTACTCATAACCCAGCCTGGAAGGATTTACTCCCTCCTTTATTTTCCCAGTCTTAACCCCTCTATCCAGCCTGAGCTCCAATGGCAGCACCATCCACACAACCAACCACATTCCAAAAGTCAAGATCAGTTTTTAGTAACTCAGGTTGGGTACAGAGCTCTTGGTTTCTGACTTCCAGCTTCAACTAGTGGAAGATCAACCTACTGACACCCCATCCAAACAGAGCTAAAGCCTCTGGATAGCAAATATTTTGGATGTACATTTTGAGGAATCACCTAAATGGACCTCAATGTGCACAGGCAGCAACAGTAGTAAGTCAGCTGGTAAAATACCAGAGAGTTTTTGAGTTTCACCAAAGGCTGTGAGATTGTTTGACTTCTCTGCAAGAGCTTAAATAGTCACTAAAAAACCCTCTGACTTAATCACAGACCTGAAAGGGCCAGGAAACCATGTGCTTAACCAGATACATCTAAATGGTTGAAGTAACAATGTATATGGTTTAAATTGAAGTAAATAAGATTTTATTTTAGTTTTTAAACGGGACTTGAAGAACTCAGCGCCACCAGGCACTGCCGGTGATGAAGTGAGCACCTCACTGAAGTTACTTGTTCGTGTTGGCTTCACAGCAGGGAAATGAAAACATTTTAAGTTTGTTTGTTTGGGTTTTTTCACACAGCTGATACTGTAGTTTCTTACAGAGCTTGTATCTGTTCTTAGCTTCTACAGCAAAAGGCTTTTTAGACATATTCAGGTTCCTTGGGTGCAGACAACGTAGGGTTTTGAGCAGGGTCTGTGGGAACAATTTTCACAGAACGCTCTCCCGTCTGGAAACGAAGTTTGGTTTCTTCACTGGTTATTTTCCAGAGCTCAAAATAAAGTTTTACACTCAGCATCATTCAGCATCACTGCCCTCACCCCTCTGTAAGGACCTCCTGCAAGTCAACCCCTCCAGCTGCCCCTGTCCCCGGGCACTGCAGTGCCCCGAGGCCCGGAGAAGTCACTTCAATACTAAAAATGGGGTAAAAGCAAGTCTGAAACACATGGAAATCTCTCAGTCTTTGCCCAGGTAACCCTCTGCATCCACAAAAGCAGCCACCTGTGTAACAGGACAAAGGCATGTCCTGGGCTATTATCAAGTAAACCAAGACACAGCCCAGGGACTTCACAGCAGCACAACCAACCATGAACAGCCCCAAACAGCTTCAAGAGCCTGGGCAGGGCTGAACCAAGGGACAGCCCTGGGCTGGGGCACAGCCAGACACAGAATCACAGAGTCATAGAATGGCTTGGGTTGGAAGGGCCCTTAGAGATCATCTCGTTCCACCCCTCCACCATATACTGAACTTCATCCAGTTCCAACTCCTCCATCAGATATCAAACTTCTTGAAGACAGATGCCCAAATCTCACTGATGGGGCCTCCCCTGCCAGCTCCACTGCTTGTAAAATGCCTTTGCCAGACAAACCCTGCAAACGGGAGACTCCCTGGTTGGATTTCCCTCCCCCCGCTCTGCTTTTTATTGACACTGTTTTGTTCTGGTTGTTTGGTTTGGGGGTTTTTTTCTGCAGTGGTGGAATACAGGGCTTGCATTGTGCATAACACTGACAGCCCCTGAGCTGCCTCCTGTCCAAGGCCAGCCCTCAGCAGGCACTGGGAGCTCTCTGCCTCACACTCACAAGTTAATGCCTTTGGAGGATGACCTGGGGACCGACTCTTCCCTGGTGTGAGTGCAAATCACTTGCCAAGTTTAGTTTCATTCTGACTGTGCCTACCAGGGAAGGGTCACTTACAGACTCCATCATCTCTTCCCTTGTCTCCAAAGATTATAATTTGTCCATTGCAATTCACATCAGGATGCAATTTGGCAGGTAAGTCAGAAGTCTGGAGGCAATTATTTTTCTTCCTTTGGAGAAATGGGTTATATTCATTCCATTATTTTCAGTTATTTATTTTAGATGGAGCACAAGGGGGGGGAAGGAAAAGGAAAACAAGACGGGTTTAGATATTATGATAGGATTGACACTCGATGTTTTGACATCTAAGCAGGGCTGATCATACTGATATATGCAATCCATGCATCTAATTCTACCCAAGAGGAAAGGGCTGGAACACAAATGTCTCAGCTCTTACAGTCAGGTATTCGTGTGCCAATGAAAACAACCATTATGACAAATCCTTAGGACTCACCCCCTCCCAAATTCTAGTTACAGCTATTATTAGCCAGTGTATATCACCTCATTTATAACAGCTGAAATTTATTCCTTTGAATCTGATGAGTGATATGCTGCTCTCAGCTTACCAGGAAACACCTTTCTTTATACCACTGTTTTTCCTTAGGAAGACAGCCAAAACCTACATTGAAACTACACCCAGGTTTTTGCAGCAGCACAAGGGACAGAGACCTTTCTGCCCAGTCCCTTCCCTTCCCTCCTCCCCACGACCTGACACTGGTCTGACCTCTCTTGCCCAACACAACCCCCATGTTCACACCCTCATCCAGCCTTTCCTGTGCCTACATGTTACCTGAACATAAAAAATTAAAGGGATAATGTCCAGATCTAAGGAATAACCTGGACTAAACAGAAAGGATTAAATATGGATGAGTGGCTTTCCCCCACCACAACCTCCTCCCACAGCTTTAGTGGACTCAGGTGGAGGTCAAGAGAGTTTTCCAGTTGGATTTTTCCAGGTCCTACTGTAATTAGCTGCCTTTTCACTATTATCTTTCTACCCCAGAAAATATGGTTTCCAAGCAGCTGAAAGAATAATCACAGGAAGTCATTTGTGTTCATCAGATGTCTTTGGAAAGGCTTTTCACTGAGCCCAGATCTGTCAGCAGGACCCAGCCCAGCCCAGCTGGGCTCCCTGTGTCGCTGTTTCACAGAACCATGGAATCATGGAATGGTTTGGGTTGGAAGGGACCTCAAAGATCATCTTGTTCCACCCCCTCCCCATGGGCAGGGACACCTTCCACCAGCCCAGGTTGCTCCAAGCCCCGTCCAATCTGGCCTTGGACACTTCCAGGGATCCAGGGGCAGCCACAGCTTCTCTGGGCAACCTGTGCCAGGGCCTCCCCACCCACAGAGGGAAGAATTTCTTCCTAATATCCAGTCTCACTCTACTCTCTCTCTGTTTCCTTCCTATCAACCACTAAACCCACTCCCAAGCTCATTTCCATTTTAAAAGGCAAGTTATTAGAAAAGAGTGGTTCCAAAACCACTCTTTATTGGAGCAAGTGATTACTTATTTCAACAGTTAAAAAGAAGGCACATTAAGTTCTGTTTTAGCTAATTGAAGAAGTTACACGTGAACTCCCTGTCAGCCCCAACTGGGTTCCACGTGAGGCCAAGCACAGCAATGTGCAGCAAAGCTGCCACTGAAACAGCTCAGTGAGCCTTAGCCTAGAATAAATTTGCCAGATCAGATCTTTACTTTGAAAACTGAATTTTAGGAAACCGCAGCTTTTTTTTTTTGCAGATCTTTTCAGGCCCTGTGCCTTGTAAAACAGCCAGGGTGATTCCTCTGACATTCCAGTGGAAGACCAAGTTTTACCAGAGACTATAAAGATTTAAAGTCACAATATAATCTCACCTCCAGGTTACTGGGCCCACTTCCCTTATCAATTAACCTGTCAGCCGACAGTCGGCTCTAATTAGTGAAATCCTTTTTTAATGAAAAGAATTTGCCTTGAGCACAGTCTGTCAGCTCCAGGACCGTTCTCCACTCGGGAGCATGTCACAGCAAACCCCATTAAATACCTGCAGAGAACCCAACACCAGCAGCAACTTCAAACTCCCTTTGGCTCCTGCAGACACATACAATGTTATTTTTCCATGTCTGTATCCTGCTGTCACAAGAGACTATTTCCATTTGTTGTATGAAAACTGCACTTGCATTTGGCCCTGATGCACCTTTGTTCCAGTTGCCTGAAGAAGTTGTGTATCCATAATCCCGGAGCAGAGAGGCTCCCACAGAAAACCCTGGCACCAGAGGCCTCTGAGAACACCTTTTTTGGGGAATACCCAGCATCCCACATGGGAGTTTCTGAAAATGCACCTTTCATGCACTGAAGGAGTCACCCAGAAAGCTGCCTCCAAGAAGAAGGAGAAGTTCTTAGACTGTTTCTTTTAAAATTATACAGTGACAGACCTCGTGGACATTCAGCTTCCACGGACATTCAGACTTCACAGACACAGCAGAGGCCACACTTCCACCCTCTGGAAAAGCCCCAGTTTGGAAAGAACTCCCCACACCCCATCCCTGCTGTGTGCATTCCCCAGGTGGGAGGGGAGGGACGGGAGGGAGCTTTTCCCAGAGCACCAGGTAAGAGTATTGCATTAGAAAAACACTCACTAATCCCTATGCTAATGATCCCCCTGCTCCCCTCGACTTCAAAGGGCCCTGGATCACATCTGTAATCTCCTGCAAGTGTTAGCAAACAAAATTACAAGTTTTAACACTACAGGTTTCAACAAATTCCCCTCGCCCTCAGCGCAGCAATGGACTTAAAAATAGATGTAATGAGCAGCTTTGGATCTGCATAAATCCCCCGTGGAGTTCATTAATGATTTCATTTTTGGCAAGACACCATGTCGAACGACGGAGTGTTATTAAAAACATACATACACATGTACCTGAAACTGCATTCCTGCAAATGTTGAGGGAAAAAAAAAGGAGGCTGTGTAATTTTGGTTTACCTTTTAAGTAACATGATTGTAACGGTGTGTAACTGTAAACCCTTTTGTTCTCAAAACTAATTACAGCTCTCCAAGGGACGCCTGAATCTACAGTTATTTTTATATTTGAGAAAATGGGACCTGAAATTTCACCACAAAATCCTAGACTGGTTTGAGTAGGAAGGGACCTTCAAGATTATTTAGTTCCAACCCCCTGCCATGGGCAGAGACACCTTCCCCTAGCCCAGGTTGCTCCAAGCCCCGTCCAACCTGGCCTTGGACACTTCCAGGGATGGGGCAGCCACAGCTTCTCTGGGCAACCTGTGCCAGGGCCTCACCACCCTCACAGGGAAGAATTTATTCCCAATATCCCATGTATCCCTGCCCTCTGGCAGTGGGAAGCCATTCCCCCTTGTCCTGTCCCTCCAGGCCCTTGCCCAAAGTCCCTCTCCATCTCTCCTGAAGCCCCTTTAGGAACTCAAAGGCTGCAATAAGGTCATCCTGGAGCCTTCTCTTCTCCAACACCCCAGCTCTCCCAGCCTTTCCTCACAGCAGAGCTGCTCCAGCCCTTGGAGCATCTTCATGGCCTCCTCTGGACTCATTCCAGCCTTTAAAGTTCTGCACTTAAGCACAAGCAGCTCAGCCCCTGCTGCTGTTGGTTCCTGATCTCCACAGCCCAACGTGAGTTATTACTCTGTGAAGCTCCCATTTCACACCACACTTGCTATTGCACGAAATCCCAGGAATGTGCCTGTTGACAAGGCAAGGTTCAGCACGTTGCACCACCAAACCACCCCCAGGAAATTCACTCCTGGCTGATGTGTTGCTGCAATGAAGGGAAAACTCAAATACAACATGTCAGAAAGTATGTGGTGCCTCCACCTCCCATTTACTCCTCAGGGGAAAAGGTAAATAGAGTATAAGCAATGTCTTTCTTTTAAAAAAAAAAGTCTAACCTGCCTGAGATGTAGGGAAATCATTTACCTTCTGCCTGTCAGAGCAAGTTATCTACATGCTTTTTCCATATTAAAACCACAGCCTAAGAGAATGGACTCACTCTGTCTACAAAGGACAAAGTTTAAGTTGCAGAGAGAACATGAAAGCCCAGCAATAAACTTCAGGTTTTAAGCAGTGCTCATGTTCCATGGTTAGCCAAAGGAAAGCACATAAACCCTAAATATTTAAATGCAGACTGCTAAAGTCTGTTTATCATTTTCTGAAGAATCAGCTCAGAGACAGAATCCTATTTCTTTCCTCCTGTGTGTTTGCTTTTGGAAATTACTTTATCCATAATATGATTACTAAAATAAGTAACATGGACACGTTAACTATAAAGGCAGACCTTTACCTACAAACTAGGCTGATCTTTAAGCTTTGAAGTTTTCCTAACTGCCCAGATTTTTCAGACCACTTCTAGTTCTAACTGCTGGCAGTGGCAGAATCATAAAACACTGCAGAAAAATGCTACAGATTCTTTGCCAAAACAAGTAAAATCCCCTCCTAGCATCTTTTTGAACCACTTCCCATAACACCTAATGCTGCTTCTCCCTCTGCCTCATAATCTGCTCCCCAACACGGACTGTCTGAGCAGCAAGAACAAGCTCTTGAGCAGGAACATCCTAATTCCAGGTGGTGTGACCTGGGCACACACACCTGTACTGATGTGGCTGAAAATCCCGACTTGCTACTCACTCAGCAGCACAGAAAAGGGACCATCAGTGTTTAAAAAGGAGCAGTTCCAAGAAATGTTGAGTTACAGGGTCTCCCACACACTTCTGAATGCAGCCACTCTTTTTTATCACATCCACCAAGTCACATAGGATTAGTAATGTCAGCTACTCATGGAATCATAGAAAGACACAGCTGGAGAGATCCAAAGGGCTGCAGGAGAGTGAGCACATCCCACTGGGGACACCTCACTTTTGGGGACCCTGGCACAGGCCATCTCAGGTCCTGCCTCCTCAAGACATATTAACAAGCTCCAAAGACAAGCAATTTCATGGCTTTTGTGTAAACTGCCAGAGCAATAAAAAACATCATTAGAAACAAGTTACTGGCTAATCTAATTTTTAAGTATGCACAGCAATCAACTTTAAATTAATTACAATATCAGATTAAAAGAGGAAGACGGATCATTTGCTGGCACACTCACAAATCCTGCCAGGTGACAGTGTGCGTGTCATTGTTTTTAATTATTATTCTTTTTAATGGTTTTGTTAAGCCTTTATTCCAAGATCCAGGAAAATGACAGTGACTTGTCTTGGGCTACTGAGGAGACCCCCCCACTGTCTGCACCCCCAGGACACCATCCCCAGGCTGTCACCCTGTGTCCCACTCTCTGCAGACCTGCTGTGACACCAAGGAGGTGGTCTGGGGGCTGCTCTAATTAGGGGCTCTGCACACAGTGGTCTGTGGCAACTTCACCCAATTATTTGATTGTCATTGAGAGCAGATATTGTCAAGTTATTTTTGGCCCCTGATACAGTGGCAAAACATAATGAGGCCTTGAGGTGAACAACCATCTTGGCAGCAAGGAGCTAAGATGATGTGCTGTTGAAAGGCTGGAGAGCAATTAGGTTATTTGAATAGGAGGAGATGCTGGACAGGGCATGTGAAGACAGAGAAAACCAACTTAACTATTAAAATGCCACCCCCCACCCCCATTCAAGTTGTCAGCTAACTATTTAAGCAAGGTGTTAATTTACTATGGGCTGGATTGCAGACAAACCTCATTTTCCTATTAATTCAAAAGATGCACAGACTTGTCCCACATGCACACATCACCCAGCCCTTTGCAGACAAGTGGAACAGCTTGCCAGATGATTATTATCAGCATTTAATCATATTACAGTGATTCCCACAAGTCCTGGCCGTGGGCCTGGTGTGCCCAGAGTGAGGGGCTGTGCAAACAGGGCCAAAGGTGGTCTGTAGAGTGATAACTTTGAAATAAGAGTCAGAAATTAGCTACAGAGAACAGATACAGAAGCAGATGGAAAACCAGCTCAGTTGAGATCCATCACCCCAACGACGCAACTCACACAGTGCCAAAGGCACGGGAGCACCTGAGGAGCACGAGGGTAGGGCACAAGTCATCTCTGCAGCTCTGTGGGCTTCACCTGGTGTCCATGAGACTGGGCAATGAGTTGGACTCACACCCACAGTGCCCACAAACACTTCTACCATCACACAGGACCGGGCTCTGCAGAGTTCACCTCGAGACACCGTCGTGCTGGTCACCACTGCACCTGCTGTGGGGAGCGGTTCAGACTTGTCTGACTGGTCAAATTGGGTTTTCCCTGCTCAGACTTTACATCCCATCCTGTCTGCACCACAGGAGGAGCACACAGCACCCGAGGGCCCGACAGAGTCTGGCCACCATCTTTTAAAGAATCATAGAATGGTCTGGGTTGGAAGGGACCTTAAAGATCATCTCATTCCAACCCCTCTACACCTCCCACTAGCCCTGGCTGCTCAGAGCCTCATCCAACCTGGCCTTGAACACTTCCAGAGGGTCACTTTAGGAGGGTACTTATTTTTGTAAAATATTGATGCAGATGCACACAAAGGAAAACACTCTCCACGACAAGCACTGGTAACCCCACCAGGTTCAGCAGAGCTGAGCACTCCCGTCTCTTCTGCCTCCGAGTGCAAATTCACAGGTTGATAATTTGGGCACAAATTATCTTGACAAACTACTGGGAAAACACAAGAGCAGGTACAACTGCCCAGTTTTAGGAAGGAAAACTGACCACAGCACAAAGAAAAGCTGTAAGATGCAAAAAATGATCTTTGCAACACAGAAACAAATGAGAGTTTTCTAACTCAATCCACAGAGCCAGCTGGGTTTGCTTTAACCTTTCAAGTGTTCAAGTATAAGCTTCTTTACCCAAAGGTTATGATTTCTCTTGGAGCTTGGACCAAACATGGTCCTGGGGACCTGTTTCTATGGCCATGGCTGTGGGTCTGGCTGCAGATGATGTGACATCTCTTTACGCACAGGGAGCAGCACAACAGGCACAGTGACACGAGCAGTGCCAGGGTGAGTTAAACCCTCTGACCACATCCAAGCAACTCCTGGTGTATTCCAAGGGTTGTTCATCCAAGGGTTGTTCACCCACCTGCAATCAGACACGACTGCTCAAGTATGAACTGGGTTATAATGAGCCACTCACTCAAGAACCACAGTCTGCAAAACAATCTGGGTAGAGTGGTCTGCTCTAAACATGTCTGATGGAACCATGGGGTTTCTCTTGGCATAGGGAAGAAGGATGCATTTGGAGTTTCAGGATTGCTGGGATTGTTCCTGAGCATGCTCTCATCCATGTATGTGCTCAGAGAACATGGTCAGCATGACCCTTCCACACTGCTCTTCCCAAAACCCTGACAAGCTTTCCATTTCTCCATCCACATGGTAAATCCTTCCCAGATCCCAAGGACTCTAGAGGCTGTTTATTCACACAGCTACAACCCTCAGCTTCAAATCAACACCCATTTCATAGGGAGTTAGAAACACAAGACTGAACTTCTGTCAACAAATGAAAACCAGAACGAAGACCAAGATCATTCCTCTGCCTTTCTGATGAAGAAGAGAGAGCCCATGAGTTCACCCCATTTCTCCCATAACTACATGAGACCTGTTTGGACCTCAGGAAGAGTGTCAGGAGCACCTAAAGCAGAGTTTAGGTACCTCACCTGGATGCAATCAGATGGGAGAGGAAAAATTCCAGCACTTCTCTCTCAGAAGGGTCAGAACCCAATACCCTTATCAGACTTTCCATCTGTCACGGCCTGAAGTCTCACTGCCCCCAATAACCAAAAAAACTGAAGATCAACTGCCTGGAGACAGTAATTCCCTTAATGACAACACTCTCTCTATGCTACCCCAGGGTGCCAAGGAGAGCTGGTACCTGAAGTTCCAAAGCTGACCCACCCTTGAGGTTTTGATCTACAGCAGGTGCTGTGCTGCCAGCACAGCTTCTCACCCCTCCTTGGGGGCAGCAGGTCCTGCCCACCACTGAAAAGCTGCCAAAGTCAGATTTTAATAGCCATTTATCTCAGCAACACAAGCAAGGAGAAACGAAAAAAAAAACCCAACAGTTATTATCTCAGCACAGAACAAACTGGTGCTGAGGTCCCCAAGCAGCTCCCACACCTGCTGAAAGCTGCACAGGCTCCAGGCCTGCAACCCCCAGCAATAAAACCCAGCCAGCAGCAGTAAAACCAGGCCTTTGCTCATCTGCTTCTGATTTTTATAATGCTGTTTCTTTCAACAAATGAAGTTTCAGTGCTTGTGGGACTAACAACCTAGTAAATGAACTAAGTATTTATTTGTGGCTTTATTACTCAGCAGACCTATTTCCACAGAGTCGTTTTTCCTCAGGACTCAGCCTGCTCTGCAGCAGCTGTTTTCTATTACAAGCCACTCAAATTCCTTTGCCTCTAATTTCCAAAAGTGCCCACTAACTTGAAATATTTGGAAACAGCACTAAATGGCTGTGGGAGCCCAGCAGTGCTGCACCTCATCCCGCTCCACAGGTTCTTCCTCCGAGGATTCTTCCCCACCTCCCTCACCGCGCACGTGGCCCAAGTCCTCCAGATCCTCCTCCCCTCCTGACCCCAAAATGTTTGTGAAAACCCATGAAGGACCCACAGAGCACAGAGGGATCCAGTGCAAGGCTCCCAGGGGGGCTGAGGAACGAGGTGGTTCGGCCCATGCTCCAAAGACTGTGAGTGACTTTTGGATCACGACAGGTAAGCGGGTAAGAGGGGATTTTGGGGAGCTCCTCTGGCTGGGAACAGGAGGCAGGAATAAGCCAGGTGGCTCTGGAGAGGTCAGGGCAAGCTGCAAGGGTGCCTTAAGCCAGCATTGCAAGTGCCAGGGGAAATCCTGCTGCATAAACACAGACTCCAGCTCTGCTGGGGTTTGAGTCTTGTGCTCCCAGACTTGGAAAGTCCCCCCTGGTCCCACTCTGAACATCCTTAAGTGAGTGTAGGTCTTCAGCTCCAAAAAAAAAAAAGAGAAAAGAAAAAGGTGTTTTTACAACAGTATTTTTGGCTTAGGAATTCTTGGCTGTGAGGGTGGGGAGGCCCTGGCACAGGTTGCCCAGAGAAGCTGTGGCTGCCCCAACCCTGGAAGTGTCCAAGGCCGGGTTGGAGCAACCTGGGCTAGTGGAAGGTGTCCCTGCCCATGGCAGGGGATGGAATGAGATGAGATTTAAGGTCCCATCCAACCCAAACTGTTCTGGGATTCTACAATTCCCTGTTAATTATGGAAGGAGCCCTGCTCCCAGCTCCTGCCTTACTCTCCCAGTGTATGTAAGTCAAGGCCATTAACTGCTCTAAAAGGCACTTAAATCAGTTTATCTGCTCCTCTGTTTGCCACTTTTAAACTATACATTGTTGGCTTTTTCAAACAGCTTGAACACTTTCAGACACACTCTTGAGGCCTCTCTCAGCCAGTCATACCTAGCTGGGAAAGCAGTTCTTGTTACACTGAATAACTGGATGCCTTGGACAAACTCCAGGAGAAGAGGTGATGGCAGGTGAAGCTGTGCTGTGACTGGGCTGATCCCCCAGCACCAAGGTGGGGGCAGCTCCTCTGCCCTTGCCTGGGCTGTCTCTACCCCCCTCTCCTCCTTTCACTCAAGCAACTCAGCTGAAAAATTATCCCTTTTTTTTTTTTTTTTTGCTGTGTTTGGGTTTCTGGTGAGAAATCACTCACCTCATGCAGCCCAACTTTGCTGCCCAAAGCCAGGACAGCAGCCAGGTGGGGGAACAGTGCAGGACCAGGCGGGCACAGGGACCAGCAAAAGGGCCTCCCTTGGTCACCAGGATCCATTAGGGACAGGAAAAAAGGAATTCTCAGTGATGCCTGGGTGGCTGAGAGTCTCCAGGGTGTCCCAGGATTTACTCCTGGGGCCCTCACCCAGCACAGCACTTCAGTAAATCTCAGTGTTAACAAGTGTTTGAAGTCAGTGGAGCAATGAAGGACAATACTGAGCCGAAGCCAAAATGAGGACAAATCAGGGGCTGTTTATTCTGCTCCCTGAGACTAGAAATGCCCCTCACAACTCCCTCCCTATCCTGAGAACCTCAGTGTCTCTTTGTGACAAGGCCCTGCCTTTCCTTTTGGATAATCTCCACTGAGTGAAAAATTCACCAGATTAAAGTATCATCCTTCACAAAGTCTTCTTTGCCACCAGAATGAACGTGGCAGCTCTCACTTGGAGGCTCCATTTCAGTTTTTCTGCCTACTCAGACAAATATTATTGCACTCAGGTCACACATTGAAGAGTTTCTTCACATGTTCAGACTCTGTTTTTCTAGGAAAAAAAAAAAAAAGCTGAGACTTTGGAAAGCAACAGCGAGATCTGCCTGTGGTTCTCTGCTCCTATTCCCACACTTTGGAAAACAACCACTAATTCATATGGACTTTTGTGGGCAGACTGCATGATAAAATAATATCTGACTTTGTGGGATCATTTTATGGAGAGAAACACTTAAAATATGTCAGTGCAGTGATGAATCATAGAACAGTTTGGGTTGGAAGGGACCTTAAAGTTCATCTTGTTCCAATCCCTGCCCTGTGCAGGGACACCTTCCACTAGATCAGGTTGCTCCAAGTTCCAACCTTTTTGAAGACAAAAGTCATTCTTGTTTGGGGGACAGTTGAGAACTGGAAGGAAAAAAAAAAGGCTCTTTGCTTTGGTTTTAAGCAGCTATGAGACTGTATTTTAAAAAAAGGAAAAAAAGAGCCCACAATTCCTATAGACATCCCTGCAAAACTCCCACTGACATCCAGAGTGTCAAGACTGTAGGATGTGAGATACTTTGGAGTGCTTTTTTTTTCTTTACATTAAGAGTAGCTGGATGTCTAACACCCCTTGCTTAGGCTGTGCAACTGTGCCAAGTGAGAAGACATCAGATCCTGCAGAAGAAGGGCCTCAGGGGGTGAACTGGTGGGTCAGAGGCACAGCTGGGTACTTGGGAAGCCTGGACACCCCCCGTGCACCAACCCCACACACCGAGCACTCCGTGCACAGCTCCACTGACTTCAAACAGGCTGAAAAGCCAGGCTGGCAGCACAGCCTGGATGGTGGCTGGGAAAGAACCACTTCTTTCTGAAGGTAAAGTTAATTCATGGCCCATTCCTACTGGTTTTTTTCTAGTTTTTGAGCCCCACGGGCAGAAATATCCAATATCCAGTGACAGGGTGCTGCTGCAGGCTCTGCTGCTTCCCAGGGTGGCTGTAGGTAACATGGATGGAAACCTCCTGTTCAGGCTGCTCCCTCCCTTGAGCTGGGCCAGCCCAGGCCCTGTTTGCTGACACACCCTTGGGAGGAAGCCCTTTTGTCCTCCTACAACCCCAGCAAGGTGTTGTGGAGCCGGAGTCAACCCAGTCTCAACGTTAAACACACAGATGGATAAACCCCATGGAGGAATCCATTCCCATGGTTCAGCTTTATCTACAACCACGTCCCCCTTGTGTCACCACCCTGGTGTCTGCGTGGTCCTTGGCTTAAGGTGGGTTAAACTCACTCCCAGGTTAAGCCTGCTCACAGGGTTAGCTTTGCTAAGGTGACAGAACTGCTGGTGTAAACCTGATGCAAAGGGCCTTGGCCAATGACACTGCTGTGCTTTTCCAGTGGAAATGAAGTGTATTTGATAAGATAACAAACGCCTGGCAAAGCACATTGAAGTTATGTAAGGGAAAGAATAGGAGGGGGAAAAAAACCCTTGTATAAACAGCAAAACAATACAGCTTTATCTAATCTCAGCAACTTATTGCTGCTTGTCTGCCTGTGTGTGTTTTACTGACAAAATAAAATAAATTGAATCAGCTCTCACACGATAACATGCTCTTTCCTACCTCATACTAATTGCTTGGCTAATTGATGTTTGTTGAACTTTCTCCATTTCATTGAGTGATTAGGTACAAAGCTAACAGTTGACATCTGTAGGCGCTTAACTGGCGTCTGTAATTACTGTTAATGTTAAATAATTGTTAGTTAATTGGAGTGGTAACTGACTGAATGGAATCCAGATTGTGAAGCAAAAAGAGACCTAGTTAAATAAACATACATTTTCAGAGAAAATAACATTTTATTACAAGGGAAAGACTAACAGAAGGGCAGATATGGGAGGTCTGCAGGATGCTCTGCGTATGAAATCTCACACCAGCCTCCAGCCTGGACTCCCCTCACTGCAGGTATGTTGAGGTAGGATCTTTGTCACCAAAACACTCCTATCCCAAGAATTTTTCCACATTCTTTTGAACTGATTAGCACAACTTTACAGTACAACACTGGTGTCTTTTTTGAGTAAACCAAATGTAGGCTAATCTATAAAACAAACATTCCCTCCAGAACAGATACAATTATGTGTTAGTAAATATTGCCATTTTGCTCCCTAAGACTGGAATAGTTTGACTTTGCTAAAATCAACAGCTTAAATGAACTCCTGGGGGAATATAATCATCAAGTAATCCCACAGGGGACTTGATACCAGCCCAAAGGGGCAGGGATGCCCAGGACAACACTTCCAACTGCCTCCCTCTGCTATTTTGGTCAAGAAAAGCCAGTGCCAACAGGTGCTTGTACCATGCTGGCTGCTCTCTGCTCTTGTTTTGAGTTACTAACTTTAAAGGTATCAGTGAAGCCTTGAAAGGCTCCTGTTTGTAAGATCACAACTTTTAAGACTTAAGAATCCAAAAGGATGTGGAAGAGGCTACCTTGGACTTTCACCTGTCCCTGTGGGCACATTGGGCACATCACGTTATCCAGCAACCTTCTCCTGCAGCTACAGAACAGCTTTGGGATCCCACATCTCTGGAGTCTCCCAGCACTGAGATCCCAAAGCTCTGGCACCCCACACCCCACCTGACTGCCACAGCCCAGTCAAAAAGCCACCAGCACGTAGAAAAAAAGGGGCATGGAAAGAGTAGGGACGGTGAGGAGGGGTTTGTGCTCTGGAGATGCCGCCGTCAGGGATGTTATGGAGCAAATTCCTTGCTCAGATAAAGCCTTCCTGGCACAGGAGTAACTGCCTCACTCCTTTGTGTACCAGAACAAAGCACCACCTCCAGACATTTATCGACCTTTCCGTCTGCCTGGCTCGGAAGTCAGAGTGAAGTGACACACCAGCTCTTCTGATTTAACTCATGGGTACCAGGAACACGGGCTCTCCAAACCACAGGCTTTTTCCAGTGCTCAGTCCCTCACTAATGAGACACTGAACTTTCACATGGAAAATACTGAAAAGCCATTTGAAACCCATGAAACCACAGGCAAACCAGTGATTCAAAGCCACCACTGGAAAGGCTGGGAGACACCACGGTCAGGGTGTCCCCTGGGGAGGGTGAGCCATCAGATGCACCACAGAGGGGGACAGCTGGTGTGATTCAGCAGTCCCTGAGGTTTGCTGGCCCATACCCAGTTCCCTGCACTGCTGGGATTGCTCCAGGGCTCCCGGAGCAAGCGAGGGAGAAGCGTTTCACTGAGAAGAAGCAGCAAGAAGAGCCAACATATGTGGAGAGCAGCCACCCCACAAATTGAAAGCAATGCTGACAATACACCCCAAGGGAGTGAGGACGTTCTGTGGGTTCCTACAGACCCCTAGAAAGGAGGGAGGCAGCCCCAGCCAGTTCTCAGGCCCACTGACCATGCTAACACTGCACACGTGCTGTCTGTAAAGCACTGGATCCACTTACATTCAGCACGAGATGCTGTGGGGATGGTTTACTTAAGAGTGAGAGCACCTCTCCACAGCCAAGGATCTCCTGTGAATGCATCAGCAGGGAGGAATTGCCAACTTCAGCTCCCTACTTGTTTACAGAAACAGATGTAGAGGATCCTCAAGAAACGCTTCACCACAGACAGATGGGGGAGAAACAACAACATGACTGTTTTTCCAGGGCAGGATATTGCTGTAGAACCACTTCAACAGCCAGAGCTTGATCCGACTGGTATTTCAGCCACCAGTGAAGCCTCCTAACCCAGATGCCTTGATCTACCTCCAGCTGAGAGTATAAATATTTCCCTGACAGCTGGTGGTGCCACACAGCAGAAGGATTCATAAAGTTTACATGAACATCCTGTAAACAATTTGAACATAAAAGGCTCTAACAGCCCAATTGTGTTTCTGATCAAAGGCAAACTTCAATATACGGCACAAATGAAAACTTCACCACTTTGGGACTCGTTTCTCCCTCCAGGAAAAGCTGTTTTCCAAGGGTACGTAGGAGGGAGTTAACATAAATGAACTACACAGTCATAGAACGAGCTGCCTGCTCTGCAGCTTCAGATGTGTCTATTTAAATTATTAAGAGAGAATGGAATTTAATTACACTGAGAAGTCACGTTACAAAAATTCCTGAACAAATCCTGTTCTCTGGCCGGGATTAGTGGTGCTGAGGTGACACTCCCAGAGGGTAAGGAGCAGTTCTGTTCCTTCAAAGACACACAGAGCATAAGCAGTAATTCCAAACTGGAAGGGCCAACCGGCAGGGAGGGAGGGAGGGAGCTGCAGGCGGGGGATGCACTTCTCTGCCAGCCCTTCTCCGACTCATTTATTCAGATGTTGACAGCTCCTTTGTCAAGCATTACCATGGGCCCAGACCCTTGGGTGCTCACCTCCCAGCACAGCCACCTGGATTCCCATGGGAACCATCTCCCTGGATAATTTCAGCATTACAAGGTGAAGTGTTCCCTGCAGAGCGATTGGAGTGCAGGGACAACTCACTTCAGTGGCAGCTGCAGCAAGTCCTGCTCTGGGGACCAAACCATATCCCTCCCAAATTCCCAGCCTGCTGCAGACAAGGCACAGGGCTGGGATGTCGGGGAGCAGTGGCAGCAGGGAGCTGAGGTGGGAACCCCACAGCCCTTTCCACCCCTCGGCTCTGACACGTGTCCCAGCCCTGAGGGGCCCCAACATCCACTTGCTGCCCCTCAAAGCTCACAGCACCCTTCCAGATTCAGGGATGCATCTTCCCGTTCAGCTCCAAGGGCACTAACTCCTAAATGGGAGCTAAGAGACTTCTCCTCAAGGGGTTTCACCAGCTTTTCAAGGGAGGTTTTGGGATGATTTCATTTTGCTCTAGATTTCTTTAATTCTTAGTGTTTCTGAGGAAGGGACTGTCCCTTACACATCCACACCAATCCATCCCTCCTTGAGCTTATCTTCAGCCTTGAAGTCCACAACTAAATGACAGAAAGGGGACAAAATGTGAATACAAGAGCTGAAATGCTTCAGGATTTCTACCTGCTCTGTAAATACATTACTTGTGTAATTTCTGCTACCTCAGTTATAAATAATTCAGGGAGGGGGGGAATAAGTGGCAAGACGACAAAAAAAACAAACTGTGTGAGCCATGAGTGGCTGTGGGATCTCTGAGAGGGCTGGCTGTGGACACTGCCAGCCTGCCCAGCCCTCCCAGCCTGGCAGCTCTGAAGGTTCCATCAGGATTTACCCAATGCAAATCTGACCTTTCTTACGAGTGACTTTTATTGCTTTTGGCAAAAGCGGCCGTGGACAACACACAGTGGGGAAGAACTGGCTTGGAAGCAAAACAGACTGAACTGCAGAAATGGAACTCGAACTTGGAATATATCAAACTGACAGCCCCCGGGCAGCCACAGCATCCCCAGGGCACACACTCAGAGAAGGCAACAGCCTCCCCAGCATGGTGAGAGCCCTGCACCTGCCTGCCAGCAATTACTGACATTATCTCCAAACAGGGGAGCTTTTCTGAGGCTCTTTTTCCTGATATTTAGTAGTTTGAATGCTAATCCCTTTGACAAAACTGTCCCCTATGCTTTTTCTGTCCTCTTTCCCCTTAATCTCTTTCTCCCAGTGGAAAAAAAGAAAAAAAAGGGAAAAAAAAAAAAAAAGAAAATACCAGCCAGCCTAGTTTGGCCGCACCTGGATTTGCATTGATTCCTCCCTTGTCATTCATGTTACCAACAGGAATTAGCATATGGCTTTAAGGGGAAACTCAGGAGGAGAAAAGAAAGATGCCATTTTGATGGAAATAAGGGGCAAAGGAATAATCTACCATCAACTAAAAAGCTTATTTGTGTATGGTTTCCCAAGCAAAGCTTCCAAAAGCCCATGTTGATTTTAGGCTACACAAAGAAACCCTAATCCTTTCAAGGGAACTAAATCACCAAAGAAAAGTACCTCGGAAGAAAAGGCTCCCTGTCAAGCATGGGTATTCACATCCAAAGGGATGCCACGAACCAAGCTCCGTAAGTAAACAGAAATAAGAATGTGGGAAATGTGTTTGAGGCAAAAAAAGAAAACCAAAGGAAGAGGAAGAGGGGCCTACTCTTCATCAGCCACCTCCTGGGGAGGAGAGGAGCCCCTCACCCTGGTTACAGGCCTGTGCCAGGAATGTGGATTCGCCGCCTCCTCGGCTTCTTCTGCCCTGGCCCAACCCCAAGAAAGGGCTGCTCAAATGCCAAAGCTTTTTACAGCAAATTAGCAATATAAAGATGCAGTCACATGTAGTTTGGGGGCCTGGGGTCACTCCAGACACGCAGCTCTTCCCTTCTAATGGCTGTGCCACCTATTCTCTGCCTCCCAGGGGCCGGGAACCTGCAAACGCCATTAATCACAAAGGATAGATCAGCTTGCCAAGTGAGATAACCTCGTTAGACTTAAGAAATAATCCAGACTGTACTTCCAAAGGATGCTAATACATGAAAAACAGGACTATGGATCCGTAATGCAATTAAATCCAGGTATAATTCAATATGCAGCAGAAGACTTCAGAGGCAGCAGCGGATCAGCGTGGGAATCCCAAAGGTAACGGGGTCATGTTCTGTCCCCAGTTAAACCACTGCAGCTTCGTGGGATTAAAAGACACAGAAAAGCACCGGAATGACCCACTGGAGTAACAAACCAAACCCAGGGAGAAGCATACAGGGCAAATACCGAGCAAATCCACACCTGGCCAACAAAACAGACCCAAATTTCAAACCAATCAAACCTGCCTCTTCTTATGCAAACCGACCCCGACCTTCCAAACCCCCAGTCAGTCAAAATCCTGGGTTTACAGCTGGAAGCTCAGCCCTTACTGAGTCAACTGAGAGGCAGGACAGTGAGGTAAAAACCTGGTACATTTTCCAGGCTTTGAATTACACTCGTTTGCACAACTCCTGCCTGGAGCTGCACCCTCCACCCTCCTTTCAAGAACACCAAAGAAATCAAAAATAAGAATTAAACCCAAAGGATCCCCAAAGCCTTTCCAATAACGCTGCTCCAGGCCCAGCCCTGCAGGGCAGCTCATTGGTGCTGATTTAGGGCGAGTTTTCCCTTAATGTACTGTTATATCATTAGCCACTCTCTCTTTGGATTGCTGTTTGGAAGAAATTAATGGGATACTGAATATTTAAATGTGGCCCTCTATATCATTTATTAACTCTACAGAAAGCACACAGCACAGTAAGCCATGGTTTATGACTATTATCCTGTGAATACTAAACGTTGGCTGGTTATTACTGTCAGCAGTGCAAATTGGCTATTCATAATTCCACGTCTATCATGGAGCTGATGAGTAACAATCAAGTTAAAACATTTTGAAAACTCTTACAGTTATTTAAATGAGCTTAAATTAAAGCCATTTGTAAAATAAACTATTCCCTAATATTGTTATTTAAATTAATTCTGACCTGGCAGGCAATGCATTATTTAAAGCCTATATTTTATATTAAGCAAAGCAATTACCAAGCATACAGAACACGTCTGAAACCCAGAGAAACATAAAAAGCACTAACAAGCTGATTGCGACATTTCTGCAAGACAAGTTACATTTCATCTCCCATTGAAATTGCCATGAAAAGAAACGTGTGGGGAAAGAAAAAAAAAAAATCTGTTTGGGATGTGAATTGCAGCCTTACCTTTATTTGTGACAGCGTTGAACAGTTTCTCAGAGCTGGCATCAGATGCCTGAAAGACCAATAAAAACAAACAAAAAAAAAAGTTACGTTTTGTAGCAGTGATAGATTTCCAAAGGCACGGCGGTGTATTTATACACAGGCAGAGGAATGTATAGTTTAGGGAAACAAATCAGGAGACAAAACCAGGAGCGCTGGAAGCGGCGGCTCCGGGGCCGTGTCCATGAGGTGGTGCTGTTTGGCTGTGCTTCGCCGCCCTGCAGTGCAGAGATTTCCTTGGAAAGCTTCTATTTCAGAAAGAAATGGGGTTTTTCTTCAACATTAGCTGCACGGAAACTGGATCTTTGTGCTGCCGTTATCCAACACGTTCTGACAATGACTTCGCGATGGAGGAGAGTCACGATTTGGAATCACACAGCCCAGTTCTGGGGATTTCCAGAACTGCAGATTTCTAAATCAATTTTTAAAGTATTTTTGGTATCCCTACTGTGGCAACACTCGATTTTTACCACCTTTAAAGCACTGCTGATAACTTAGGTTAGTAATTTCATCAACTGCTGCTACCAGCTCTTTCAAAAAGAAAGAGCATGTTCGTATTTAGGATCAGAATTTCCACGTCGGATTCACCTTCCTCTGAATAACTGAATCTTCACACCAAGCTCTGTGTCATCTAATAAACCTTTTCTTTTTCATCAAGACACCTTTATCCATGGAGGCTTTTCCTCCTAATATTGTGTTAGCACCCCGCCTACTCCCGCTGCTCGTGTGCCAACGCGCCAGTTCAGCTCTTTACCTGCTATAAAAAGCCTGGCCTGGGTTTCACAAAAAAACGTTGAAACTCAAAACAGCACAAAAGCAGACGGGGAAGGTAACGCTGGAAATGTTCATTTGACAAACACCCTGAGCCCAGAAGCACAAACCCCTAAGTTTCTGCAGCTATGTTTGGGCACACACACACAATACACGATATATCCAGCTACAGCCTAAACTTCTCCCTCCTCTGCGCCCACAAATGCTCTTTGATTCGGGACTGGAGCTGGGATCCAGCCCCGTGAGAGACAGGCTGCTTTTGGAAAATACACGGAAAATGTGCTCAGTAACAAAACACTCCAAAACCAGGGTTAAAACGCAACACTCAAGAAAAATTTTAGTTTTTTCCTAGAAACTGTTTTCGTGCTGGATTCAGGAAAAATAATTAAAAGCACTCTTTGGAAAGCAGGCTGTGTGGGTTTTTTTTTATTAAAGGGGAGGAATTTCTCAATTCAGAACCAAATAAAAACCATCAGACAAGCAACATAGACGTTCGCTATCTCGACTGCACTAAAAACTTCCCTGTGAAACTCCCGATAAATAAGCAGACCCGGCTCAGACTGTGTATTGCAGTGCAGCAATACACCGAAATAATTTGTTTGCCCTCAAGTTAGCGACAGACAAGATTTCTACGATTAATTGTTAAAAATAGCTTTATTCTTTTTCAGACTTCTAGACAGATTTTACTAGATTACCGCTTGGCTTATTTAAAAGCTGAGCTGGTGCATTTTGTCTCGATTAAATACCTTGTAAACACTGGATTTATTACCCAATGATGGATTTATTACGCAGTGACGACTTTCTCTAAATTAATGAAAATATGTGAATAATGCACAAATTGAAGAGATCAAGAAGGCCATGTGCTTTAAAGAACAGCCCAGTATTAGTCCAACAAGAGGCTCAATGCTTTCCTACTCTTGCCAATCAGGCTGCTTAAAAATAATCTTTTCCAGTGAATTTCAGCTGTTGTTGTCTTTTCAAATGCAGCTTTTCTCTGAAGTCAAAACTCTCCGAATGAGTCCTTCTTTTTAGAAAGAAAATTCAATATTATAAACCAAACAAACTTCTTACAGTTTCAGCTATTACTTTATTTTACCGTTTCAAAACAAAACAGCACAGGGAAGCTCTAAGTTGCATATTTACTTGATTTTTCCAAGCACTACAAAGAGGAAAACATCTTGTTATGAAGTTTGCTCTAACACCAAGTGTAAACCAACAGATTGTCTTTAAGTCATGGTTTTTCAGGTGAAACCTTTTCCTGTGCTATCATATAAACCAGTCACAAACCGTGCTGTGACACCGGGAAGTGGCACATCTTGGACATAAGTGGTGCACAACACAGCCTGCCCGGGGATGATTATCCATACAACATACATAAAAAAGGAGCAATTTTACAAAGACAAAGCTTTTCCACGAGCGAATCTCATTTTGCATTACTGACCACACACAACCGAATGGAAGAGCAACTTGAAAGAACCCCTTTGCCTGCGTTACCATAAAAATAACCTGAACCCAAACACTGGCTCAAATGGTGAGATGGAACTTTGCCTGCCTGTTCCGTTATTTAAAAATTGGGTTTTAAATACAAAATAGCAATTAGGGTGAGGAACCAGTGATACAGAGGCGAATACAATCTCTGCCAGCAGACAGACAGCGTATCAATTTCCATGCAACTCTTATTTTTCCACAGTCAGGCAGTCACATCACGCAACAACGCTAAAGGAACAAAAAGCCAAATTAATTTAAAAATCCACAACGACTCAGCACTATCTCAGATGGATGAAATTCAGTGCCTGTGCAGTGCTGACCTAAACCCTGCTCTGTACTGACAGGGATCTGCGGAGACAACAAAGTGCCTTTATGTCCACGGCGGGTGCGATGTGGCCAAACGTGGATGTTTAAGCGGCGGAGGAGCTCGGCTATCCCTTCCCTTACACCGGCCAAGTGCAACTCTCTCTTCATTCCCCTTTATCCTGATCTTTCCAGGTCTTCCTTGAGCAGCAGATGAGCAGACAGTGTCTGCTGGCACCGTGATATTTGGGGACAGCGCCGGGTCGGGCGCCCCGGGCTATCCGGGGTGTTCTTGCCCTCCGAGCCCCCCCGGTTTCGGGGCCCTTCTCCCCGGCTCCTGCACAGACAGAGCCGGAGCTGGCGACACACAGTTCCCTTCCTCGCACTTCGGCCGTTTTCCCTTACAAATCCCCTTGTTACCAAGCGCAGCTTAATCCTTTTCACCGCGAAATGAAACAACTCAGCAAACCCTGGGCTAAAAAAAAAAAAAAACCCAAACAACAACCAAAACCCAACAAACCGCACGGAAAAAAAAAAAAGACCTAAAGAGTATTTTTTGCCTCACCAAGGAATGCGCTGCCATTCAAGGGGACGTATGACTAAAATATTTCCTGTGCAGACGGCGCAGCCTGACTCATTGCTGGCACGGCGCGGCACTTGCACCGGCCCCGCACCTGCCCGCGCAGCCAGCGCGGCCCCTCCGCGCCCCTCATCCCGGCCGGGGGTGCCCGGGAGAGGCGGCCGCTCCCTCCATCCCTCCCTCCATCCGGGGGGGCCCGCACGGAGCCCCCCGCCCGTCCCCGCGTTACCTGCGCTCCGGGGGCTCGGCGGGGCTGCCGGCCCGCGGCTCATGGCGGTGCGGGAGGGGCGGGCGGTGTGCGGGAACTCCCGATCCCAGCGCGGCTCTCTCAGCGTCCCGCAGCCAAACCCCAACTAATCCTCCGCGGGGGGCGAACTCCGGGGGCCGGGCGGGCGGGCATCCTTCCCGGGCCGCCGACCCCTTCCCCCGCTCCCGCAAGATGGATCCCGGGAGGAGCGGGGCGTGCGGGGGTGTGCGGGGAGCGCGGCGGGCGCGGAGCGGGAGCTCTTAATGGAGCAGCAGCAGGACAAAGAAAACCATGTGCGGCGGCGGCCGGGGCAGCGGCGGCACCTCCGGGTGCGGGGCGGTGCGGGGCGGTGCGGCCGCGGCGCCTCCTCCCTCCCTCCGCGGGTCCAGCGCGTCCCTTCCTTCCTTCGGGCGGCTTTTTCGGTTTTTTTCTTCCGCTGTCTTTTTTTTTTTTTTCCCTGTTTTTTCTAGGGGAGGGGGTGATTGGTTTTGTTTTGGTTAAAAAGTCATGCCCGTCCTCTCTCTCCCGAGCCGAAGCGAGCTCCCTCCGGGCGCCGTCCCTCTCCCGCCGCGGCCGCGCTCAGGTGAATTCCATGGGGGAGACGCAGCGGCCCCGGCTCCTCCGGAACAGCCTCGCAAGCCTGTAATCCCCGCGGGGGCGGCCGCTCCGCCGGGCCGGGATGGGGATGCGGTGCCCCCGGACCCCTCTCCGCCGAGCCCGGGCTCGCTCCGCACTGCGCGGCGCTCCCGGAGCCGCTTCCCAGCGCCCGCCGGCTCCGCCTTCTCCCCGCCCCGCCCCGCTCTCCGACGGGTCCCCGCGGCGGGGGCGGCCCGGCCCGGGGCGGGGGAGGCTCCGCGGGAGCCGCGATCCCCGTCCGCGGCTCTGCCGGCCCGGAGGAGCCGCCGGGAGACGCGGGGATGCTCCTCGAGGGGTGCGAAGGGACCCGCGGCGGATGCGGAGCCGGACGGTCCCCGCTGCCCTCGGGATGAGGGCACACACGCACACGAGCATCAGTCGCTAAAGCTCCGCGGGAGAAAACACTATCAAAAACATCGTATTGCATTTAGCAATTTTTTTGTTTGTTTTTAAACGGAAATTTAATTTTTTTTTTTTATTGTAACTGGGAAAAAAAAGCAATGTCCTCGGCTGCAGGCAGGGCGGCCTGGCGGGGACCTCAGGCTGCTCTCTGAGTTGTGGTGACTCCCCGAGACCCCCCGTGCAGAGGCTCGCCTGACTGCTCCCAGCGCTGAACATTGTTGTGGACGGGCAGTGGATTTCCTACTCGCTGTAGGTTTTCCTTAAGCACAGCACAACATTAGTAAGAGCCACTACGGAGCATAAACACACAGATACACGATGGTATAGATGATTATTCACTGGAGCGTGGCAGTCAGAGCCAAATGGTGTTTCCTGGGAAGACGAGAGGCAGTTATGGCATTGGCACAGTAGCCACATATGGCAAGATGTTTCCTGGGAAAGGGATAAGTGCAAAGAGAGGGCTTATGGGCTCATGAGGCCTTGCCCAGAGGGTGTTTTCAAGGTTTCAAATCTTGAAATGGGTTTCAAACCAATACTGGGCTAGAAGTGCTAATGGAATTAAACTTGTGCGGGTTACACTTGGATTTGAGATAAATCCTCAGAAATAGGATTGACAAGACCAACTCACCCAACCCCTGTGGCAGAGCTCAGCTCTCCTAAGGAAAAGATGGGAACTACCTACACCAGCCAGAAAACAAGAGCAGAGCAAGAGCTGTGGCTGCCTGGTTGGCCTCACCTGAGCCAGGAGAAGACTTACACACCTAAAATCCAGTGGGAGCTCGGAAAGACACGTTTATGTCCTGGTCCACTCCAGGCTCACCTCGAGGACAGGGATGATGTGAGATGATGAGGGACTGCCCTTCTCCTGGCCCTGGGGCACCGAGGTGTGTGTGTGTGGCTCTGAGCTGTCCCCGAGCAGTGTCACAGTGACCAGGGTATGGCCACGCTGCAGTGGCTCTGGTGGCCCTGCCCACAGCAAACCCCACAGCGTGAGGGGAATGGGGAAAGCATGGTCTGAACTGTCCACACGAGCACAAGAGCCATACTTAAGGAAAAACTCATTAGAACACCTTCTGACCAACTACTGATGTAGAACTGCAGGATTTTATGCAAATAATTTCCCATTAGTTCCTCATTCCACCACTGTATGATCCATTTAAGAACAGTTTTCCCTCTCAGCGGCTTCTCCAAGAGTCTTTTTTGAGGTACAGTTCCACTGACTGTGGTGGTTTCTGCTGGGGCAGCTGCATGGGAAGATCAACAAGAGACAGAGGCACCCACCACAGCTCCACATTCAGCCTGTGGCTGCAGACACCACAGTGCTTTCCTGACATGGCTGATCCACAGTGGGAACGCTTGGCTAAAACTGTGGCAAATGGTCTCCGCTGGAAAATGAAAGAATTGTGGCCAAACTGAAAGAATTGTGGCAAACCTCAGATCCTGGTTATAGCAATGGAAACGAGTTCTCCAGGGCTGTCCACCTCAGCAGGGTTATCCCTAGATTTCCACAGCATAACTGAGCATGGATTTTGGCTGTTAAAATTGCACAGGTTTTTGCCTTTAATACATGTATATTTACATCTAATAAATATACATTGCAAAGATAATCTTGTGCCATCAGAGAGGTGGTTTCCATCTCCTCCTCTAGGAACCCAACAGAGGTGTCTTCAGGTCTGTTCTCTGAAATCAACAGTGGACAGTGGCCAAAAGCCATTGCAGCCCATCAGCTATTTCAGAGCTCAGCAAAGGAAATGGATGGTTTGAGTGCAGATTCCAGTCTCCACCAAAAATAAATTAATAAAGGCAATAAACTGGCAGAGTGTTCTCTGTACAACAACTGGAGCTCTCTGGGACTGACAGTGAGGCCGTACCTGGACGAGGAATTAAACGCACAATACCAAGGTGTGGCAGCTCATACACTCTATGAGCACCTTGGTCAAGACTTTCCACATCCTGACATGGTAAGAACAGGTCTAATTAAAGCCTAGGCTCCTCACAAGACTTTAATTTGATAAATTTAGCCCGGATTAAACTACAGACTTGTCTGTACTGGATTTTTCCAACGTTAACCACATGCCACACCTGAAATCTCAGCATACCCAGAATCAGAAATGCATTTACCTGCCCATCTCCCTGGGGCTGTGAGGGTTTATTGGCAGGGCTCTGGGCCTCATTATGTTCATTATTCGTGCCTTAGAGACAAGTTGAGGACCTCTGTTTTCCTGCTACAACATTATACATGCACGGAATGTGTTGTGTAATTCTGAACGAGAAATTTGGAGTTTGGAAATTCACCCAAAGCCAAATTAAATCAAAGGGATCCCTTCTCCCCTCAGTGATTTCAATGGCCTTTGGATTAAGCTTCCCCTTTTCCTGACAGCAATATTTTCCTGTGTTTTAGGTTATGCCTGGATAGGCTTTTGAAACCTTCTGTCTCTTATCTATGTGGGACTTTGCCAGGATTTTTTTCATCTGTCTGTGGTCTCTGTCAGCGTCGACATTTGTTTCTGCCACGACAACAGCCAAATGAAGTGCACTGAACTTGGATCAAAAGTAATTTCAAGATCTTTCACTCTCTGGAAGAGGTTTTCAGATCCAAGTATTTTATAAAAATGACCTAAAGCTGCCCAGACAGCAGGCAGGGAAGCAGACATTCGTTTCCAAGTCATAGAGTAATTCCAAAGAAGAATTACCCATCTCTGGCACAAGGACCAAACGAATATTGAAATTACAGCAGATTATATTGGATTAAATTATTCATGGCAAACCTCACCTCACCTGGAAGGTTCTGCAGCTTTTTTTCCTGGCAACATGAAAACTGGATATTCCAATTCTTTGGTATTCTGTCAAAGCCTGGAAACATTTATATTTCCATTAAGTTGCTAACCTTCCCAGAAGACAGCACAGTGTCTGAGTTTGGAGCGTGATTATTGTGCCTTATAAAGTCCTCCATAATGCTCTGAAAACAGACATGATTTTGTCCATTACTGGGTAGGAGATGCAGGGTCTTTTCCCCAAGAAAACAATTTATGGAGCTATCAGGAGAGGTTTATGACCCTGAACACAAGCCACGGTGCAATGTCCCAACCAGAAGGTACTTAAACTCAACACTTTAGGAGGTTCAAGAAAAGGACCTGTTCTCAACAGTGACCTCGACAACGGCGAAATCACCCCTGGGTTAGGCTGTGAAAAGGTCATGACAGATGCCAGTAAAAGTACTTGGTGGTGAGGGCGGGTTCTGCTGGGTTGGGCAGGGATGTTTGTGTGCAGCCTGGCCCTGGGGCGGGTGCTCCTGGTGCTCCTTCCACCCCTTCCAGCAGGGACAGAGCACTCCTGTGGGGAAAGGGTGACACAAACAGCAAATACCCCTTTGAGAAGGAAACTGGATGTAGAACATCCCTGGCTAAGTCTCCATGTAATAACGCTTTTCATTTGACAGAGCACAAAACTTTGGCGAGAGCATATTAATGACAGTGCAACTTTTTTTTTTATTATTTTTTATTTTTCTGCAGCATTCGCAAAACTAAACCCGTTTGTAATCCCTTCTTTTATGCAGAACAGATTGCAGTTTTAAGCAGAGGCCCATAAACTGCAGGTTCAAAGAAACCTGAAACTGAATTAGCATAAAAGCTGGAATTCTCATTTAGAGGAACAGCAAGGCAACTGCTCTGCAGGCAGTTTTATGATTAGGGTTTCAAATGGAAACAAAGATAAAAAGTGGGGCTCAGGGAACAATAGGGCTGCTCTCTCTTCCCTCTCCTTACAGCTTGGCCCTATAAAATACTAAGTGGTCTCCACTGCTTCCAAGGACAGAATTTAGCCCAGATTTGCACACGTGGAGAGGTTGGATAATTTTCTGAACCCATTTGCTGCACCGAAGAGAAATCCCAACTGTCCTACTGTGTGAAGCCATTTTTCCCACAGGCTTCTCCAGTGTTTGCTCCTGGAAGTGAACACCAGTGTCATCTTTCCTTCCCATTGACAACCACGAAGAGCGAGAATCCCCAGACTGACTCTTGGCCATAATTTTCAGTAAAAAACTACAATAATTTTATATCTTCCTCTGTAATCCTTCCCGTAGTTTGAGTTCCCAGGTACTAAATACATGACAGAGCAGGGGTTAGCTCCTGGAGGCCTTGCTGGGCTTTGAGCTGCTTCCCACGCTGCAGCCTAACCTGGAACATAAGATCCTATCACTGGGTAAGAAGATAAAATATAAATTCTTCCCCATCTACCAGCACTCCTGTAGTACACTTCATAAATGCACCACTTGAAAGCTGTGGCCATTATCCTCCCCTAATTTCTGCCTGCTAGCAGGTTCTGCAACTGAAGAAGTATTTCAAATTAATTTGTCTGTCAATATCTGGGTACTGAATCACCTAATAAGAGAAATATTTTTCATTCTCTTCTTCTCAGTCAGAAGAAGAGACTTTCTTATCACCAAATAAAGCATCCATTATTGCGTGCTGGAATCCCACTCTGTCATCCAGGTCATTTTTAGGCCAGAAAATGCTGAATCAGCACCATAAACCAATCAAGTAATTTCTTTCATTTTGTAACATTCAAGCAAAATAATGAAAATCACATCTCGTTTGATGAGGAGAATATACGACAGAAATCTCTTCTTCCAAGGATAATTTTCAAAGAGGTATGCCAAGGCAAGAAATACTGTTGCAAAACCATGTAGCTAATGTAGGGGCTCTTCTGCTGAACAGATAAATTCCATTTTTGACTGTCAGCTCATATTTAGATAGCAGATTATGAACAATAAATCTGTACCTTTAGCCAGCTTCTAAACCGTGCAAAGACGTTAACTTGGCAAAAGAATGACCATTACTTTGATGAATGAAACATTCACCTAAAATATTCATGTACAAGATGATAATGTCCAATTGATAACCAGAAAACACCCACCCCAGTGCAGATTTAAATAACTGAGATGTTTATGAGAGAAACCGAATCACATACATGAGAGGAGTTATTATGGCACTGTTAGGAGAACCAACAAATGGAAAAAAAAAAGCTTGATAAATATTTTCCATAACAAAACACAATTGGTTTCAGTGGGATACAGCTCTGTTTCTCATTAGTTATCCTTCACTTGTCAGACAAGTTCCATATTTCACCGAAACCCGCTGAGTATTCTTTCTAGTTTGCTGGGGAAAGTGGCCATACATTTAGCACGTTCCCTTTATGCTGTGTGTTTTCACAGGTCTTTCTTTAAAACACACTGTACATGCTTTTGCTTCTTTCCCTCAGGATAGTGGGTTTCGACATCCAAGGAGAGTTTAAAAGCAGGTAACAAGTCATCACTTTTGAAGCTGCAGAGCAGCTGAAGAGGTGCAATAGCCCCAGCAGCCATTATCAGTGCCTGCCAGGGTGCCACGCTATCAAGTTATATGATAAAGCACTCAGCTGACACCAGAAAAATAATCATTCTCTCTCTCCTGCACCACCCCCTTTTTCACAAGGAGGCTTTTTACACTCATTAAATGCAACCTTATCTCTGAAAGACTGCAATCCTCAGCAAATGACAAGTGTGCCTAATCTCATTTTCTGACAGGCGATTCTGACAGCACCTTCCTTTTGATTTCTAAGACACGTAGCTAGACATATATTAATCTGTCAGTCATCGCCCCTAGGAAGGATGGAAAAAAGGAGAGACAGAGATGAACATTTGTGAATGTGAAGGGAACAAGGCAAGAAAGGACTAAGGGTCCTTTCCTGGCTATTTTAAGCAGCTCAGCTGTGTTTCTCCACTCCCCCCACCCCAACATGGCACCCAAGTCACCCCCGTGCAGCAGAGCTGCCAACCCACCTGTCTGCAGAGGTGGGTTAACAGGCATTTTATTTCAGGTTTCAGTGTGGCCCAGCAGCTGTGGACTAGCAGCCAGCTGTGGGTGTATTCTGGGTATATTTTCATGGTCTCCCTGGTGTCCAAGGCAGTTGGATTCTCATTTAATTTCTCTGTGCCTCAACTTTCAGCACTGCATAAAACCCAAGTGTTATTGTCACCACAGCGCTTATTTTAGTCGCAGACTGGGACTTCCCAGTACTGGTACTATAAAATGTAGAGCCTTAATTCCGAATTTACAGATTATGAAGTGTTCTGCAATAACACTCTTTTTGTGCAGTGAGAAATGCTTTGTCATTGCAGCCACTGAAGCCCTGCTTGGCTTTGGTCACCAGCCTGGCTGGCACATGTTAGCAGGGACAGGCAAAGACAGGTTGGACAAAAGCATCAAGATTGAAAGCATCAAATTGGTGTCTGATCTTCACAATTCTGTATGAACACTCAAGGTGCTGTAAAACCTTTAGTACATCACAGCCTGGCTAGGTGCAAACTGGAGAGGCTGAGCAAGACTGAGTCCAGTTGCTTTGGGAGGCTTGGAAAAGGTAGGATTTCCAAGAACCCCTGGCTATGAGAAGGTGCATTTAAACCCCAAGTGTGTTATGGGGCCCTACAGTGAGTGGGAATCAGTGCAGCTCATGTGGATTTGCCACTCAGCAAGTGTGCAAAACCCAGGCACTTTATGCACAGTGTATGACATGATAAGGGGGAATGGCTTTAGTGAAAGGGGGTAGACTTAGGCTGGATATAGGAAGAAATTTTTCCTTGTGGGGGTAGTGAGGCCCTGGCACAGGTTGCCCAGAGAAGCTGTGGCTGCCCCTGGATCCCTGGAAGTGTCCCAGGCCAGGTTGGATGGGGCTTGGAGCAACCTGGGCTAGTGGAAGGTGTCCCTGCCCATGGCAGGGGGTGGGACTGGATGGGCTTTAAGGTCCCTTCCAACCCAAACCACTCTGTGATTCCATGATATGGATTGGTGGGCACAGGGCTGTGGGGTGGGAGGAGGTAGCTGGTAGGTAGCTACAAAACTGCAAAGGGGTGTAAAATAAGTGAGATTCTACAAATGGGACCCAAAGGAGGAAGGAGATGAAATGAGGTGGGAGGCAGTGTACTTTATCTTGCACAGACCTATTAGTTATGTTCCTCGGAAACACGCCTTCTCCCTCTCAGCATGTGAGTCATATTAATATTTCTACCCACCAAATGGTAAATTACAGTAAATTACACAGATTTCCCATCTAACATTTGCTGGCTGACCCGCCTGCACTTGCAGAGACCTCCCCAGCTGGCAGCACATCCTCCTGCCTGGGGACGGCCCAGGCGCCGCAGCTCCAGCTTGGCCCAGTCCAGATCCCTCACCTCAGAGCTCCTCTCCACCTCCTCTCCCTCCTGATGTGCTATATCACGGTACAGGAGAAACTTTATTGTTCATAATGGGCTAAGAAGGAAAAAAAAAATCAAACGAAAGCAAAGTACAAAGGGGCTCCTCTGCAGTGCTTTAAACCGATGCCATTTTCACAGTAATATAGTCATTAAGTACTTGTTTGATGGTGCAAAAAGTAGGCCAAGATCTTTGCTAATACATTTAATTAATCAATACCTGCACTAGAAGATGGGAACAATTAAAGTTTTCCTCCTCACTCAGACAAAGCAGCAGAAAGCTTGTGATCTACTTAAGGAGCCTGCCACTCAGTGGGAAGATGAAAAGACTCCTTTAGTTTTACTTAAGAGCTGAAATCATGTTAATACTCCAAGTGTTTAGGATGTGGCTCTCAGAAAGCCAATAAATGAGCAGTGGCAGGAAAGCTGCCTGTTGTCCTTAGACCTGTGTTTCCACCCTGATGTCATCATCACAGGAAAAATCACAAATGTATTCTGGAGTTCACTGAGCCTGAAAATAACACTGGGGATATTTCCTTGCTGTGCAGAACACTTGGATAACTGGGCCTACCAGAAACACCCAGCTACTCCTGATGGGCCTTGGAAGGGTAAATGGAAACATGACCCTGCAGTTTACATTTCTGCTGGATTTTTATTAAAAAAAAGGATTTTCTAGTTGCATTTAAGCTCCAGGATGCAGAAATGAAGGTGTAGGTAGAAAAAGTTTTCTCCTATGGGGAAAAGTGGTGGGAGGAAACTGGGCAGTTCACTGTGCAGACCTCGGGCTCAGGGAAGGAGAGACTTCTCATTTCACAATGAGGTTGCTGTTATGGGCATCAAATAAAAGAAAATTGCCCCAAATCAGCCCAAAACACAGCTGTCCTCGGGGGACTCCAGCTCTGCCCCTGCAGTAGGGGCCATCATCACCTGAGGGACAAAACTTACCTCTTTTCCACCTTTTGGGACCTCCAAAAACACACCTTGGCAATCATCCTGGTGGGCTGGTGTTGCCACATCTCCCCTGCACCCACTCCCTTGACTGTTTGGGCTCCAGGAAAAACTTTGGATAGGGGTCTCCTTTCAACCCAAGAGGCAGGACAGTGAACAGGTCACAAAGGATACAGTTGTTTCCCACCCCCCAAGGGAGTAACATCAAAGAAGACCAATGCAGGTAGTGCCAAAAACTGAATGCTGCCCAGGTTCATCTATTGTTCATCTCTGATGAGAGCAGAACTTCACCCAGGACCTCACAGCTTTCTGCTGTGGAACCAAAGGGTCCATCACGGACACATCCTGACCTTACACACAAGAGAAAGCACAGACACAGTGCTGTGTTGAAAACAAACTATTTTTTCATGCCATCATTAACAGAAATATAAATGCTAATGACCTTATAATTTGTATTATGAGAACTATCAAGATAATGTTGCAGCCAAACAAGGAAAACTTCTCCCTGGTCATCATTTGGGAAATGCTGGAGATGGACTCAAGTCATAGAGTTGATCTCTTGCTGTGAATTTGCTGCCTAGTTTCACTCCCTATTAAGCCTATCAGGCAATTTGCTGTTTCTAACCCACTTGTCAAAATTATGCCAGAGCCTCACTAATACTTTCTTTGAGGCTCCCAATTGTCTTGTGCATCTTACCCGGGATTGCAGATTGCTCAGGTCACAATACTCACAACAGAAAGGTCGACAACAAAACAAGCAGATGGATTCTGCCCTAGTCTAGCCTCCATCCAGACACCCAAATCTCTCCAAAAGTCCTGATTTGAAGTCCTCGGAAAATAAAATCCCTCTAACACAAGAAACAATTTTCAATAGCTCGCCAAGCGCTATTTTCCTTTCATTTAGGATTCTAACAAAACCTAACTTCTTTGTCTCTCAAGCTCCCTTGATCTCCTTCACTTTTAGCTGTCACATAGAGTCAATTGGCTGCACCTCTCTGCTTGATAAAGACAAGCCAACTGGTCTGATGTATCTTTAATGAGGAGGTAGGTAAGACACAGTCCAACAAGGTGCTGCACACTTTGACCCTAAGCTAGCAAAGCACTTAAATAGCTGCTTAACTTTCAGCAAAAAAAAAGCCCTTTTGAAGCTAATGGGGCTGCTCTGGCATTCAGACTTGAGCACCATTGTATAAATTTGGCTGGATTAGGGACAGAGTCTTTGCAGGGCTGAACCAGTTACTGAGAGAGCAAAACCAGTCAGAAATACACAGGTAAGCTGGTGAGAGCCCGGGCTGCTGAGTCACAGGGAAACTGGGGAAAGTCCCTCCATTATTAATTAAAGTGTCAGCCTTGTTGCACACAACACTGTGTGCGTTGTTTTGTGTTAGTGGGAGCAGGCAGGATTATTTCTGTTCTAATGGAACACTTCATAAATGGGATGGAACACCTGAAGGATCTGCAGGGATGAAGGCTTGGCCTTTACTTCAAAATAAGTGTTCAATTCTACAAGAAGGAAGGGACAAATACAAAATAATACAAATACAAATTAATGATAGGGAGGTCATGGAGAGGAAGCCAAAAGAGTAAAATTTATATCAAAGCTGAGCTATTGTTCCTGAGACTCAGTTAATCAGCTGATCCATATCCAGCCTGGATTATTCCAGGCATTACTGGAGGAGGAGAGCTTTTAGAATCTAATATAATACATGAGAGACATGATAAAACTTCAACCTGTTGTGATAATATGTTCTACTCCACATGCACCTCTAAGAAAGGCTGCCAGATCTCATCACCATTACTTATTAATCCATTTGTTCCTATAAAATCTTCTCATTTCCCCCCCTTTTTTAGGAATTCACTTTTTCTAAAGAGGAACTGATTTAATGTAGGGAAAAAGCTGCAGCGTATCAAAAAGCAAATGGAAAAATGGGTAGGGAGATAATGTTTGTTTAACTGGGAAGGAAGAGTTATTTTAGAAATATTTTACATCATTTAAAAAGCACTGAGTACTATTTTATGCCTCTAGCTGAGGAATAAAAGTCATAGTTATGAGTCCAGCTGTACATATTTCAATAGCAAAGTGAGACCGTAACAGATACATAAAAATTTCTTTAAAAAGTAGCTCAGGTAGATTTTTCATGAGTAAAACACTGGCAACCTGAACTTCAAGATAATTTGCAGCATTCCAGTGGAGCATTTTGTTCATCTGTAAAGTGCTACAGAAAACAGAGCATAGATCATTCCTCCTTAGCCCTGTGTCACCTCACTCCGGCTGCCCCGGGGCTGTGCCGTCCATCACAGCACAGTGGGGCTGGGATATGTTAGTGCTTCCAGGTTCTTTAAAATTTATGGAACGTGCCTGATGCTTGGGGTTATGGCCATTTATTTAGGAAGTTTTAGCTGATCTATAACTCGCTACTGTGCAAACAACAAAAAGTAAGGTGTTCACCAGGTTGAGCTTCTCTCTGTACAACATTACATAATATGAAAATTAAGTATTTTTGCTTACCAGCAGGTTGCAATATTCTATATTACATTGCTCAGGACATACACAGAGAAGGTTATAAAAAGCTGCCTGAGCTGGTTTTATTTGAAGAGGCCTTCAGACCAAAAGCCTTGTCTCTGCCTTGGACCTGGCAGGGAGGCTCCAAGAAGTCACCAGGGCTCCCCATTAAAATACTGTCAGCACATACAAGAGTTTTGGTCTCCTTTTTAGTTCAAACGTTGTCTGGGAGAGACAAAGAAACAAAGTGTTTGGGTCAGTGGAAATTTCTGACAAAGACTTTTCTTCCTGGCACACACAGGGACAACCCCACCAACTGTGTCGGGTTTGTCCCCCCCCGAATGACAAGGCAAAGGTCCTGATTAAAGGCCCTCGGAGGGGGGGACACAAAAGATGGCCCAGGACTTCAAAGTCAGCACACTGCTGGCCAGCGGGGAGGTCCCTTTTTTCCCCCCTCTCTCCTTTTAACTTCAGCTCCTGCTGGCTGTGGAAGGGCTTCTAATTGCATTTCACAGGGGCTGAACAAAACGTGGTCTTGTCTTCCAGACAGCAGCGACCCCGGAGGATGTGGAGATGATGTGAGGCTTCAGAGCAGGAACAAAAAGAGATTTATCATGTCAGCAAGCCATGCAGAGGCAATGGTGAAGCGTTTGCAAGGTTATTTGCATGTTGGCACATTTCTAGAGGTGAACAAGCAGTGGTGGGTTTTCCTAGAGGTGGTGTGGGCTGGATCCCTTCTCATGGCTTTGAATGAGGGGCACCTGCAACCCCCCCAAGATTTGGGCCAGGGTTTGACCTTGTACGTGGCACCAGCAGAAAGCCAGACACAGCTGAAGGTTGTTGCCTTGATCAGTGGAGTGGAGACCTCTTTTGTGCTGGAGAGGAAGAACCTCTGCCCACTGACCCAGGTCTGGAGAGGGAGACTTTAGCAAATTGTGATCTTGACCAAATGGCACCCAGGATGATCTAAGCAGCCTAATTAACATTCTCCTAGTTGTGTCTAGAGCTATGAAAGACAAGGTTTGGCTGAAGCCTGGAAGTACAGGGAAGTGGTTTTAAGGGATGTGGGATGAGAAGAAAGCCTCCAGCCAAACGTTACATAGGCATTGCCCTGCCAGTGCAGACATGGGACATGATTTCAATCAAACCTGGAACTATACTGGAACCCAGCACTTTGCCATCTTACCCTCTATTCTTAGTGACAAAAAGGTCTGTGTTAGTAGGGATGAACAAAACCCTATGTCATCCCAAAATAAAACAAGTAACAAAGTGCTATCCCTTTAATGCCTGATAGTCTCTCTTTTCCGCTTCCCTAATGAGATTGGCTTTCTCATTCTTCTTCTTTTGCATTCAAATTTCAATCTGCAATGAATTTTCCACATTACAGGATGAACCCTATATCTGTTTTCCCACATTGCACAACACTAGACCCAACACAATACATCAAAATCCCAAGAAGCAGAGTTTATTCTGCGTTGCCTTTGCCAATGCCAGACAATGAAAGCCAGCACTGCTGAGCCCTGAGCTTCCTCCATGGATGTCAGAGAGGAGAATTAGACCTGGAATGAGGTTAGTTAGTCACTGCTGATTCATCATGTGTTTGAGATTTGGATTAACAAACCATCCATCCCCCAGTCCTTGTATGCAGGCCCATGTTTCTAACAGGAGTAAGGGTTTTTTATTTATTTACTAACTGACAATGGTGGAAAGCCTCATATTCACATCCGAATTATAATAAATGCATTATAAATGAGTAAGTAGGAAACAGTAAGGAAATGATGTTTTACTTTTAAATGCTAATTATGGAGCCCTGGTGCAGTTAATGTGTAGGGTGTTCTGTCAATTTTTAATGTTTATGCCAAGTGTAGTCTTCAATTTAACATGAGCTTTTAATCCTTTGAGTACTAAATTGCCTTTTAATGCTTGCAGCACAACATTGTGTTTGCACAAAGTCAGGACTGAAAAATGAATTTACTACAAGATATGTGCATGTATGAAGGGGGGAGGAAGTACAAAGGACAAGACTTCTTTTTAATGATGTTGTTGGAACCGTACAAGAGGAAGGAACTGCTTTCAGGATGTACCTGGCAATTGTTTGCAGTGGCAAGAGGCTGCTGCTGATTTAGTGTCTCTGTTGAAGCTTTTTCAGAGAGGGCTCTTTCAGCCAATAATTTATCCAACGACTATACCAAAAATGTATAGTTTGCACCCAAAAACGAAACTTGAAGAAAAACAAAATGAAAGGAATTACCACAGAGAGGAATCTGCATGTTCAGTAGGACAAAAGCACCCATGAAGAGAGGGAGTTTTTCAGCTGACAGTACTTAAAAGAAATGCAGAGTAAAGCTGTTCTGGAAAAGATAAGTATAGTTTTCTGGGTTGGCTGGTTTGGTTTTGCCTTTTCAGCTGGTTCCCAGTTCTCAGGCTGCTCCAGTCTGTGGCTACGGCACAGCCCCCTGGGCTGAGGAAGCTCATCCCAGCCCAACACAGCTTTTCCTTCCCAGTCCGCCCTCCAGTGAGCAGTCAGACTCAGGGGAATGGCCCAGGAAGGTCCACCTTCAAGCCAACAGCACAACTCCAGCACCCTGCACACACTCTCGGGGTTTCCTTGCCAGGGGACCACGTCCTCACTTGCTCCAATGGCAGCACTGCTGGGATTTGGCCAACTGGACAAACCCCAGCCCCACGTCCCCTCACTGCTGCTCTCCCCTCCCCTCCCAGCCCTGGGTGTAGGGAACTTAGAGCAGCTTGTGAGGCTAATCCCTATTTATCTCCCCAGTGAACAGACGTTTTAAAATGACACTGTTCACATGCTTAAAGCTCCGAATTTGACTTTCCTTGACAGCAGCCATGTCAGGAATCCCAATGAGGGTTATTTTTGGCAGTGGAGCCTTCACAGAATAGGCTGCATGTACAGTTTTCAGCACACCAGTACAGTTCTGCAGAGGAATAAAACTGGGGGCCTGAGGATTTTGTACATCCTGATGATGTACCCTTAGCTTTGCTGCCAGGTTAGACCCAGAGGGGTAAAGCCAATAAATTAAAAACTCTCTTTCCTTTTTTTTCTTCCCCCACACCTCCAAAATCTGTAAGATTTTTAGGAGATCACAGGATGGTTTGGGTTGGAAGGGACCTTAAAGCCCATCTCATTCCACCCCCTGCCATGGGCAGGGACACCTTCCACTAGCCCAGGTTGCTCCAAGCCCCGTTCAACCTGGCCTTGGACACTTCCAGGGATCCAGGGGCAGCCACAGCTTCTCTGGGCAACCTGTGCCAGGGCCTCCCCACCCTCACAGGGAAGGATTTCTTCCTAATATCCAATCTAAAGCTCTTCAGCTTAAAGCCATTCCTTCTTGTCCTGTCATTGCAGAGCCTTGTAAAAAGTCCCTCTCCAGCCTTCCTGTAGACTGGTCTTTGGAAACATTTTTCCTTCTCCCTCATCCTAGAACCCCACATGTGCTAACATATAGTTTATGTTGCCCACTCCAATAATTTGGTGTTATGGGAAGAAGGATCTCTACTTTTTGGTTATTAGCCAGTCAGAGGGAACAGCAGCCAGGAAGAGCCAGAAATACAAATAGGGTCAACTGTTTTATGATTAAATAATACAACTTTAAAAAGTGTCTGTAAAGAGAAACATAGCCAATTAAAGGTGGAGTTTGAGCTGACAAATACAATTGTCACAGGTAGACAGGTAATGTTTAAACATTACCTTTGAAAAAACCTGCAGCTGAAATTAGTCTATGGGCCTTGTGCTAGAAACTCATACACTGAATTTAAGCACAGAAAAGGTCTTGCCACATAAAACCACCAAAATACAGAATCACAGGATCACAAAGGTTGGAAAAGACCACCAAGATCAGTCTTGGACCAAGTACCAACATGCCCATTAAACCACACCACAAAGGGACACATCTACTCGTTTCCTGAAGCCTTACAGGGATGGGGACTCCACCGCCCTGGGCAGCTGTGCCAGGGCCTGACCACCCTTTCAGTGGAGAAATCTTCCCTGATGTCCAACCTGACCCTCCCCTGGCACAGCCTGAGGCCGTTCCCTCTCCTCCTGTCCCTTGTTCCCTGGGAGCAGAGCCCGACCCCCCCCGGCTCGCCCCTCCTGTCGGGGACTTGCAGAGCCAGAAGGTCCCCCCTGAGCCTCCTTTTCTCCAGGCTGAGCCCCCCCAGCTCCCTCAGCTGCTCCTGCTGCTCCAGCCCCTTCCCCAGCTCTGTTCCCTTCTCTGGACATGCTCCAAAGTCTTTCTTGTTGTGAAGGGGCCAAAACTGCGCCCAGGATTTGAGGTGGTGCTTCCACAGTGCCAGCACAGGGGGACAGTCACTGCCCTAGTCCTGTGGCCACACCATGGCTGGTACAGGCCTGGTGTCCTTGCCCTTCTTGGCCACATGTGGCACTAAGCACGTGGATCACTGTCTGTGGAACACTAAGCCAAAGTAAAGGAGGCTGAGATGTTCAAAGTAAAGCACTGTGCCTGCTAAGCCTTGGCTGTGTCACCCCACACCCAACCAAATCCTCCCTGCTCCCTCAAGACTTTCTGCTCCCCTGTTTGTATCATGTACCATTTTGTATCTGCTGGGAGGCAGGAGGGCTCTGCAGAGGGACCTAGACAAGCTGGAGAGTTGGGCTGATTCCAAGGGGATGAGGTTCAACCAGGCCAAGTGCCGAGTCCTGCACTTTGGTCACAACAAGCCCTGGCAGCCCCCCGGTGTTGGGTCAAAGGTTGGACTTGATGTCTTTTCCAACCTGGCTGATTCTATGATTCTATGATTCTATGTGTGTTAAGGTTCCCCCTGTCCACACTGAGGAGAACCTGGCCATGGCACTGTCCCCACTCACATCCCAAGGTTGCTGCTGGCAGCGAGGGGTGACCAGTCCTGGTGAACCCCCAGCCCCTCAGCCCAGCTCAGCTCCTGGCACCTGCCCTGCACAGCTGAGGAAGGACTTCTCTGAAGGTGCCTTGGGAGGTAATTACACCCTGGGAGGTAATTACACCCATTTGCAGAAGTACCAACACTGCAGAGCAGAGGTTGGAAAACACGTGTTTGGGAATTCTCCCATCTCTTCATTTGGCCCAATGCCTCACTAATGGCATCCAGCTAAACATCCTGGCTTGGAAAATGGGGAGGACCAGGAAACCAGGCAGTGTTGGCCTCTATTTTTTTCTCGTGATTGCATCATTTTTTCAGGACAACCACTTAAAGCTTGGTGCTTAAGGCAGGCTCTTAGGCCCATCCCACTGAGATGCTGAACACCCTGGCCCCAGTCTAACACTGAGGTTTTTCTGCTCTGCAGGGAAGTGACAAATACCAAAACACCCCATACTTGAAAGACCAATAAAGGATAATCCATAATTTAAAGAACCAAATATATGTCCCTATTTCCTCTGGCTTTGATCTGGAGTTTTACTTTATGGAGATAAAACTGAATTAGACACCAGTTTTAAAAGCTTGGTCTTCAAATACTGAACTTACATTTTGAGAAGGGGTTTTAAAGCAGAACCCACAGACAGGGAAGGCGCATCCCACCCTGCAGCACCACAAACCCTTTGGAGCATCACTGCTTTCATGGCTCCAGAAGGACATGGCTGCACAGGAGGGCTAAAGGCATATGTTTCACATATGTAAATATATATTCCTACATGAGGCTTAGATCTCCAATAGGAGGATTGGAGAAATAAACCCATCTTTTTGAATGGGATGGATGCAAGAGCAGGGCTGGGGTCTGTCTGATGGGCAGGACATGCTGCAGTGATGGTGGCAGTGGGGATGGGGACCAGCAGATGCCCTGGCTGGGGTCAGATCTCAGCCCTGGCACACAGTTCTGCAGGGTTCTGAAGGCAGGAATCCCCCTGCCACAAACCACCTACCAATGTTAATGTATTTTAAAATGAGACAGGGATGAGGTCTGTATTTGCAGCGTGTTTTGCTTTGCCTTACATTTCCAATCCTCTTTTCCAAGCCTCTTTCTTACACTATTTTTTCTTCCCCTCCCCCAGGTTTTTTAATCTTCTCATTCAAGGCTGAATTCTTCTCTTTTCCTTTTCATGCCATTGAGGTGAACAGCCTCTATTTTAGATCTTGTTCATTAATGTATCGAGGCATCTTACTCTGTATTACTTCCATATCTTGATGTTATCTAAAGCTTTTTATATAGTAAGAGAGAAATTACAAGGTTCATAATTTCCCTCATACATGTAACAAAAATGATAAAGCATGAAATTGCAGAGCTGTGACTGATTTCTCTATAGAAGTTCAACAACTTCCAGCAGGCTACGGCAGAGATGGGGTTGGATTTGGGCTGTGCCTTTAGGTCTGTGCTGATATGAATCAGTGTGTGTACGTGTCTGGAATTAGAAACTTGTGCATGTCTTTTATATGTGTCAAATACGTGTCAGAGCAGGCCACGGAGGTGCTCCAAGGGCTGGAGCCCCTCTGCTCTGGAGCCAGGCTGGGAGAGCTGGGGGGGTTCACCTGGAGAAGAGAAGGCTCCAGGGAGAGCTGAGAGCCCCTTGCAGGGCCTAAAGGGGCTCCAGGAGAGCTGGAGAGGGACTGGGAACAAGGGATGGAGGGACAGGACAAGAGGAAGGAGGAGAGGTTCACAGGGGATATTAGGGTGAAATCCTTCCCTGTGAGGGTGGTGAGGCCCTGGCACAGGTTGCCCAGAGAAGCTGTGGCTGCCCCATGATGTCATCCATCAACTTGCTTTAGTGACTCTCATAAGGGAACTTAAATCATGGAATGACAGTTTTTGATTTCCTTAATTTTAGAGCAAACGTGGAAATCAGGTGAGCTCGGGAAAGCTCTGTGGAAGTGTCCAAGGCCAGGTTGGACGGGGCTTGGAGCAACCTGGGCTGGTGGAAGGTGTCCCTGCCCATGGCAGGGGGTGGAACTGGGTGAGCTTTACAGTCCCTTCCAACCCAAACCATTCCATGATTCTGTTTCTATAAATACATCACACTTGGGTGAAAAGCAACATTAAAACACCAGATAAAACCCTTCTGAGAGGATGCAGCATGTCTGCAGCAGATTTGGAATTACACAGCAATTTTGTAAAACATCAGGCAGCTCTTTAATAGGTCCTGTTTGGACAAGCAGATGGAAGAAAGGATTCAGTTTACCCACATCTGCAAAATCCAGCTTGGAGGAATAAACACTCAGCAAGAGACTTCTAATTCTTTGTGCACCTGCCTAGGGCAAAAGTACCATAGCACTGGCTTTACTCCTGGGCTTTTGAACACATCTTGCTTTTGACAGGGCTACAGACAGAGCAGCTGTAATTGTTGGCTGGACCTCCTTGGAGAGTATTTGAGCCCCACACTGTGCTCTTGGATTCATGGAAAGGAAGAAAGCTCAGCACCTCCCAGGACCTGATGAGATCAGGGTAAAGTCAGTCAAAGAACAGCAACTCAGTTATCAGACAGAGAAGGCAAACCCAGCCTCTCCATGTGTCACTGAGGACAACGGAGCTGCACTCCTTCTGAGGTCCTACTGAAGCCCAAGTGAAATTAAATCTTTCTATTTAATGATTCACCCCATTTCTTCTACACTCTTGGTGCCAGACAACCACAAATGCTTCAGTGGTGCCAGGATCCCCATCCCAGATGTCCAGGACACCCTGGAGTCAGCACTGTGTCCATGGCAAGGTTACAGCAGCCCAATGCCCCTATTCCTGGACTTGCCAGCAGTGTGGACGAGGCCTTGCAGCTCCCCAAAGGCAGCGTGGAGTTGAGAGAACCGTTCCCACTGTGGGGTTTGTCCATGAAGTTGGATTCCTTTCCCTCAGCTGGATTCCTCTCCCTCAGCTGGACTACAGAGAATACAACACCCCTATCACATTACCTGGGCATACCCTGTGACTGGCAAGCCCTGCTCTCCCCACTCCCTTACATATCCAAATTTCTGAGGTTAACTTTTTCTGTCACTCATCCCTACAGCACGCTAGGCAATGGTGAGCCTTTAAAAGAATAAAATTTAAAAAATCAGTGTGAATTTAAAAGTATAAAGTCTTTGTGCCACGCTGCCCAATGTTTCACTGACCATCTCATGCAGTGATGAAGGGAAATCACTGTTTAAAACCTGAGGCAGGTTCTTTGTGGTGTTCTCTTTCCATCACTGGGGTAAAGAAGCCATGGAGGGCTGGAATACCCATGGGAAGGCTGGAGAAGCCAGGGAAGCCCAGCACACACGACTTCAGTTCCACTGTGTCACAAATCCATCCTTATTTCAATAAATGTATGCATGTGCAAATATTTTGAGAAAGTTTCAAGCACGTACTCTAGCATGGTAATATCTTCCAAAAGCTGTGGATTTCACTAAATCACTTTTACTGCCCTAGTTTTGGAGGGAGTATAAATATTGCACGCACAGAAGCCGGCGGCGTGCCAAGGGCACCACTGCACGTGGGGCTGTGTGGGGCTGCACGGCCCTGACTCGGGGCCTGCTGGCACTGCTGGACACTTGTCATCCATCAACCTGCTTTAGTGACTCTCACAAGGGAACTTAAATCATGGAATGACAGGTTTTTGATTTCCTTAATTTCAGAGCAAACGTGGAAATCGGGTGAGCTCGGGAAGGCTCGTGGTGGGAGAGCGTGGCAAGGAGCTGGCAAACCAAACTCCCCTCATGGCAGTCTTGCATATAAACTGTAAGCCCATAAATTGCCTTTAAAAAGTTACTATTGAGAAATTCCAGTGTTGCTTTTTTATATTATTATTGCATTGCCTAAGAGCCTTAGCTATGAACTTGGATTCTGGCTCTCTAAAATACACGTCCCTGTCTCAGAGCTGTACATTACAGGCACTAAGACATTACAGACACTAAGACATTCATTGCCCAGCTGAATCCAGGCTAATGCATTGCATTTATTCCCTAAAAGCATTCAGAGGAGAAATGAAAGAGCAAACAAAATAAACCCTAATGTTACACAGGAATTAAATATACCCAGTCTTTAGTACTTGGTATTTTCCTCCTTTGCTATTCATAAACAGGCAGCCAGAGAGCCAGAAGTTTCTTTACTCGTAATGATGAGTGAAGGCTGGATTGGTAACTCCGTGATCCCTCAGAAATTGCCCGTGTCTGTGATATCTGGGAGTCAGCACCTCTGCCTGTTCAGCTGTCACACCTCTTGTTCAGGTCTCTCCTATGATAATCTCCCCCTGCTCAGCTCCAGATAACACAATGCATTCTCTCTTCTACTTCCTGAGTTTATTTGCAGACGGAGCCAGCCATAAGAAGCTTTAAATGTGTATTACACTACAGGAAAAACCCCTGTGGCCCACCAAGTAGTGGGCTGGAAAACCAGTTTAGATTCGCAAAGAAGCTGGTATTAAAATCCTGGAGGACTTAGCATTCCACCTGCCATGGGTTTTAAGCCCTGTGAATAAAAAAAGGGCCCTGGTAATTTGGCTAAAAAATGAAATTCCATCATTTCTGCAGAATAAACAAAAACAAACCCAATGCATTAGCTATGCAATACTTCTCAGCATCACAGTTTGAATGCATCATTAAAGACAGATTTTACCCATGAAAAGCATTTTTAAAAAGTAATAAATACACAAAACTTTACATATACTTTTCATTTCATTCCTACATCCTCTCTGTGGGAGGTGGACTCAGATTAAGTTGGTATAGCCAATTCCTCCAGCTCCAGGAAGCTGGAGCCCTATTTCTTACAGCTCACTTACTGTGTATTGTGCTCTAAGCTAGATCCTACCTGCAAGTGTAAAATTTGGGAGTATAAATCTATGATGTTCACAGATATTAGAAATGAAAATAAGTAAAGAGCAGCTAGAATGTAATCTCCCTGTCAGTACAGAAAGTTCACATTCCCATTTCCAAGTCCTAAAACAAACACCAAGGCCAATTCTCTGATTTTTCTCTCCTGAAAAACTGGTTTATTACAAAATTCAGGTGGAATCCTCTATGCTCAGATCTAAGATGGCTTTATTAGTTACATGGGGAGCTGTTTTTGAAGGAGCAAAAAGAAAGTGAATGTGCAAATTACTATGGAGAACATCCTTGCTGGCCCAGCCTTGACAAAGCAGTGTTGTCTTGTCCCTCTTCCAGTCGAGGAACCATCACCATTGATTTGAGGAAGGACCAAATTGCAGCTCAGTGCCCAGCTGCTGGGAGGGTGATGCTCTAAAGAAGGCAAAACAACCCTCACATCCAAATTAAACCTTAAGGAGGGGGGAAAGAAAGGTGTCTGCAAATATCAGAATCCTGAAGGATGTTAAACCAGGAGACAACAGCCACAGTCAACAAACCAAGTCTCCTTCCATCCTCCTCCAGTGACAAAACCAGAGCACCTAAGGCTTCTTAGTGCTTTTGATTATATCTCAAAAACACCATAAAATAATGGGATTGAGTCTCCTCTCTGGCATAGTGGATTTTAATGATAAGTGATTGCCCCTGAAAAGCTGGCATCACACTGGAGTAAATGAGAGGTGTGAGAAGCACAACTGGGCACTGCATCTGACAAATAATATAATGGCCAGTCTTCGCGAGCGAAGATTTGGGAAAGGTCATTGACCCTTCGAGCCTGCGCAGTGGATTTTTTAGGTGAGACCCAGCGTGCGCTGAACTGAGCCCACCCTTTAATCCTGAGGTTCATCTGCCGGGGCCGAGCAAGCTTGGACAGTGGCAGTGAGGGTCTCAGAACGTAGGTTTGTTTAGAGTGACCTTCTCTTAGATGGATTGCCTCACAGGGCTGACGAGCTCCATCTGCCCGGGGGGCTGGGAATCGAACCCGGGTCGCAGCGGTGAGAGTCCTGCACCCTAACCACTAGACCAACAAAAGCCCCCAGCCCATACATGGCAGACATTGCCCAGGTCACTGCGACAGTCTCAGCCTTGAAAAGACAGGGAATGGCAGAGGACAGTTGTAAAATATCCGTCCCCACTCCATGGCCATGGACTGCCCTGGCGATGGATTGGCCCCGGCGGGTGCTGCCAGTGAAGCCCCGTAGCCAAGTGCCCGAATTCTCAGAACACACAACTCCAGCAGAGGATACTGCAAGGTTACCAGTAAAAGACGAGTCCTGAGGGGAATATTCAGGAGCAGTTCCTTGGTTGGGAGCTGCTTCCCGCTGCGGAATGTCACTCACACAGAAAGTCACGATGCCTTGATAGGCTTCACAATCCCCATCAGTTCTTCAGCTGCTTGGCTAATCAGATATTATTACCTCCTTTGTGTTTTCTTCCCCAGCCCTCTCTCTCTCTTTCTCTGGCAAGGTTGCTGTAAAAGCACTCGGTAATGATTCCTATCTAAATATTTCACTTGCGATACCAAGGTCTGTATTTTGCATACTGTGGAACTTCTGTTGCTTTGTCTTTTGACAAAAAAGCTCCCCGGGCTTCTAGGAATAAATACTGATAATTGTACCCAGCCTCAACAGAGCCTGTTGTACATTAAACCACACAAAATTGGATTCAAAGGCAGTAATTGTTGAGGACGTGACTTCACCACACCCGAACCTTCAAGGTTTGTGTGAAGGTGGAGGTTTGGGAACCTCCATTTTAGGCTTGAGGCTACACCAGATCTTTCTGTGCCACACAGACACCCTGGCAGGACAAGTGGAACCAGAGCCTGGTGCTGTGACTCCCAGTCCTGCAGGGTCACCTCCTCATTGGGAATCCTCCTCACTCAGAGTGGAAGGAACATTTCACTTCACTTTATAAACATGCTTGGCATGGGCCTGAACCTTCTGTAGACATTGGCCAGCATACGGCCATTAAATTCCTTGGGGGAAGATGTAGGTCAGTGCTAAAACCTGTAGAAAATCTCACTTTTTGACTTTTGCTTTCCTTGTGTGCAGAACATTGAGATTTCAATTTGCCTAAATTAGAGGAGATTAAACTTCAGAATTCCAAAACCAGGCAAATTGTTATGATTAATTTTTTTTCTCACAGTTGCTTAACAAGACAGACCTGGTGACTTTAAAGTCTTCTGCAAAGGAGAGATCCCCAGGGCTTTGACCTTCCTCTCCCATATCCAAAGAGCACCAAACAACTGCCCCTTGTTGAGCAGATGTTCAACTCTGCGGAGCAGTTCAAACAGTCCCTGGAGCAGGGGCCTGACTAATCACTGCAGCTCCCTGTGCTGTGTTTGGGCACACAGGCCATCAGCTGCAGCCCTGCTCCTTCACCCAGCCCCGTTCCTTCCACCCAGCCCCGCTCCAGGCCACCGAGACCCGAACAAAGGCGGCCTTTTCTCAGCAGGACGTGTGAGCTCGGGCACTCTGCCACAGCTTCCCAGCTTCTGCAGGTAACTGGGTGCAGTGGAGACAAGCCTAATGTGGTTTCATATGGAAATGAGTGGTAAATTATTAATATTAATAACATCTATAAACAACTGGTGACAACTTCAAGTGGCTTATTGTGTAGTACGTACAAGGCATCTGTTCATTATCATTTACAAGACACTCTTGATACACACAACAATTTACCCGAGGAGCTGTGCAGACACGTCCCACTCTGAGTTTCCCTGTCAAAGCCCAGGGTGCTGACAGCATTCCAGAGTCTGTGCTGGGAGAGCACTGTGCTCATACTGGAGTGTGAGCCCCAGGGTGGGTGTCCCTCACACGCACGCGGCGCCGGCGGGGACGAGCTGCTCCCAGCAGCTCATTTACCTTCAGATCTCGCTGTTCTATAAGGTCACAGCGATTGCATCAGTGGAAATTTGTCTAATTCAGAGAGGGCCTGATTCTCGCTGGCAGCCAGACGCCTGGAAGCCATTACGTGTCTGTGTGATGGTTTAAGGCCCAAAGGAAACTTCCTCCAGCCCAGCAAGTAACCCACGGGAAAAGGTTGTGAGAGGGGAGAGGCAAGGAGTGTGAGTGCAGGATTCTGCAAAGCACCACTATAAGTTTATTATGTCAAAGACAGAGTAAGCCGTGATGTTACAATTTTTCTGTCAAGGACAGTGATAAAAAACTCTCCTCACTCCAAGCTCTGGGATTTACGGCATAGGTTTCCAACCTCCAGAGGCTAATTATTTCCAGTCATCCTGCAGTGCACCCTGGGCAATGCTTTATGAAGTTAGCTTCATGTGGCTGAACACCCCTTACTTCACTGGCCTCTTGCTGTCATGATGCAAAGACGGACTAGTACTTCATGTAGCAATTTTTAAATAGAAGTGGATGATTTTTCAAGTAATTATTAGCAGAAACGTCAAACAGAAAGGCAGAGGCTGGCTATCCTACTGAGAGGAACCACTGAGGCAGAAAATATGTGCCAGAGCATAGAGTGGGAGCTGCACTGAGCTTGCTGTCAGACAATGTGCTTTATCAAACTGGGAACACAACACCAGGCTGCTCATAATGCCTCCTTTAATGAGGCGGCCCGGCCGCCATGCTCGGCTGTATTCAAATAAACACAGTGGCTTTTCAGCAACTGATTTTAATCTCATTTCCTGATCTGAGAAGGGCCCGGGAAACCCGACACTCTCAAAAAAATTGTTTTTTAATTGTTGTTGGCAACCTCATCTGCTACCTTCAAAGGACAAGTTAGTGGCATCTAAACAGGGAACAGTGACACCACAGCGAGTGAGGGAGCTGCTCCTCTCTCTCTCTCACAAAGACCAATTCTCAAATTACCAGCTGTTTGCTTCGTCTTTTGGAAAAGGAAAAAAAATCTCAAGACCTTCCTTGAAGGCAGAGGGGGGAATGACAAGGCTCAGCCTGCAGATCAGCGCTGTGTCAGGAACAGCTTTGAAGTGGAGCGTTGCAAAGGCCATCCGGAGCATAGAGCCGCCCTCCTGCCGTCGGAACAGGCACTCCCAGGAGCTATGAGCAATTCCACACTGGACATGACTTCACTGGATTGCACACAGTGGAGAAGAATGATCTTCTGAGGTTAAAACACCAGCGTTCAGCTGGGGATTTCTGCTGTTATTGAATCCGTCCAGGCTGCAACCCCCCGGGTACAAATGGAAAAACCAGTTCATTCCTTCTGCTGCCCCATTTTCTCTGGTAACTTTACAAGAATTTTTGGACATGGATTAATCCTTTTTCTGTGTTTAGTAATGACACCTGAAGACTATCTGTACATAAATGACCAATAATGGCAGCGCTCTTATCAGGTGGCCACCAAACCTTGGTCACATCTCACATTTCTGGAGTTAGTTTCTGAGCCTTGTAGAAAATCTGAATTAGAAACTGTTCCAGCCTTTGGGAAATTAAGACATAGAATCACAGAATCATAGAATAGTTTGGGTTGGAATGGACCTTAGAGATCATAGGTCAAACCATGTGACAAATCCTTCCCTGGGAGGGTGGTGAGGCCCTGGCACAGGTTGCCCAGAGAAGCTGTGGCTGCCCCTGGATCCCTGGAAGTGTCCAAGGTCAGGCTGGACGGGGCTTGGAGCAACCTGGGCTGGTGGAATGTGTCCCTGCCCATGGCAGGGGGTGGAACTGGATAGGTTTTAAGGTCCCTTCCAATCCAAACCATTTTATGATTCTAAAACCTAGTAAATTCAGCAGTGAAGATACAGTAATTGTTTTTTCTATAAAAGACTGCTGAAATAGGAGAAAAAGCCCAATCCCACATGTACTTGCAATAAAGCTCATTGTGCACATCTCCAAAGGTAAAGCCACACATGCCCCAGCAATCCAGCTGTGCTACATCTGGCCTTTCAGGGCAAGCCTGCAGTTCAGTCAGGTCACACTGGGGGTTCAAACTACCTGTGTATCTGCAGAAATATCTGAGCTACAAGGAACTGCTCAGCTCATTAACAGTCTGCTCTTTGAAGCTCCATCCAATTTTAGCAACTGAAATGCTGGAGGTGGCTCAGGCTGGCAAACAGCAAGTCCAGGCAGGCCTGTAGGGACTGTCCAGCCCATGACAAGTCGAAAGGAAGTTCACTGCCATTTAGGGTTGTTAAGCAAGTGAGGATGTATGGCAGTACTTAGCTTATGGTCAAGTGTTGTATTTCACAGAATATTCTGAGTTGGAAGGGACCCACAAGGACCGAGTCCAACTATCAGCCCTTCACAGGACACCCCAACAATCCCACCATGTGCCTGAGAGTGTTGTCCAAACACTCCTTAAGCTCTGTCAGCCTTGGGGCTGACACTTGGTGATGGTCATCTCTCTCATTTATCAAGGTCTCTCTGCCTTTGAGGGATTTAAAGTGTCAGGAAAAGCTGTGGGGACACACTGATTTTTCTAAAAAGCAGCTGATTCCCATTCAGCAGAAGTTTGGTCCCACTTGACCTGAACTAGATTGAAGTCACTCAGACTGAAACACAAATGTCCACAAAGGCAACACTGTCTTAATGACTTGCTTTCAATTTAGTCCTAAATCAAGATTTAAGAGGTTTCTGTTGCTGATTTTCTCAGTATCTAATTTTTAAAACAGAATTTTGCAAGGGATTGTCCATCTGCAGGAAGAACATCCAGGTACCTCCCTAGTTCCTGAATGGAGATGCTTCAGAGGAAAAGCAGATGCCAGCCCAACTGTTCCTGAGCATTTGGTTTATGACCAATTACAAGTTTGGCCTTCCAAAGTTATCTCAGCATGGGTTATGCTGGGCTAGCAAAGCTCTCCTGGGAAGGAGACAGACATTTTGGAAAACGACTTGACCAACCTGGAGAAGATTTTGAAAAACCACACCTGCTGTCTCTCTTGTCTGGAGCTGGAACCAGGCATGGCACATGTGCAGGGAGAGGTGAAACCTGGCCTGGCTGTTCAGCTGACATGTTCCCTCAAGGCAAAATGTCATGAGAAACACTATGAAAACATGTGACTTCAGGTAGAAGTTGCCAACTTGAGGCATGTAGGATCATGTGGGACAGGTTCCTTGGAGCCAGCACCTCCTGCCCCCCTCAGGCTTCCTGCTGCTGTGACTGCCCTCTGCTTTGGGAAAGAAAACCCCCCTGAGGCATGGCCTGAAGAGCAGCAAGAATCAGGCAAAGCAGTCAAGCAAAGAGCTACTGGTAACTTATGATCAGGCATAAATTTTTCAAGACCCCATAAACAATTCAAACATCCAACATTTCACAGAAACCAGTGGAACCAGGTACTTGTGTTAGTCACAGCACATTGCTGCAGAAGGCACTGCACATCAGCATGGCACTGTTTGCTGGAGAGGTGGACACAGATCAACACAGACCCCAAGGTTCACACTGGGGGTAGACACGAGTTTTCCAGGGGAAAACACAAAAAAGCCAAAAAAAGCAAGTTTTGTCCAACTGTGGTGGTTCATTAGGAAAAAAGATTGGAAACTGGACAAAGCTCCAGCCCTTCACATTATTACATCTCTGACATAAAAATGACAGCAGATGAGCTCAGTGCCAGCAAACTCGTTCCCAAAGCAGCAGAGGGTTCCTGGCATCTGTAACCTCCATCCTTTTGAAGTCTGTCATTTCTGAGAGCCTCTTTTTCTGCACTTCCAGCTGCTTATATGACACAAACCACTTTCTGGATGCAAGCCCCAGACCTCTCACATCTCACGTATGGAAGAATTAACCTGAGGAGGAAACTGTCAGACAAGGCTGACTCGAGTTCCACCCCCACTTCAGCAACGCACAGGAGGAGCCAACACCTTTCTGCAGAGTGGCAAATTAGTGTCTTACAAGTGGAATGATCTGAAGGAATCTGCATCCAAGACCTTTGCCACAGAGCAGGACTCTATTGTGTTTGCATGTCAATAAAGGCACCCCGGGCAGCTCTGGGAGCACCAAGGGCCACCAGCCAAGCCGTGGGCAGGTTGCAAACAGCTCCCAGTGCTGAGGCACCTGGACAAGGGAGACTGTGTGGGTAAAATCAACATTGCAGAGACCTCTCCTCATCCCACTGCTCCCTCTGCCCAAAGCCTCAACCACACACTCATCCCCCACCATCCCACAACACAGACCTCCTTGGAAGCCACTGCCACCTCCCACTTGTGAACCCCTCCTGGCCCATCCCAGTCTGTGCTGTGTCCTGTGACTCCAGATCATATGGAGATTTGGGTATGTTCCTTCCTACTGCAGCAAACCAAAAGTCTCCAGAAAAATCGAGAATTGGGTTTCCAGGGAATGGCACAAAAACAAGCATGGGGGGACACTTGTCTGAACCTGCTCTCTCTGCCACTGATGGCTCTGAGATTTCTTCAGCCAAGGATGTCAGCTTTGTACTTAAAGTTTTCCATACATCTTTCTTCCAGAAAAACTGTCCCCTCACCATCAGAAAGACTCACCACATTCAGTTCAACTTTATTCTGTAATATTTTTTTCCTACAAAACTCTACTTTTACAGTATTTATGGCTGCACAACTACAATTGAAGTAAAACAAAGAGAATGGAATTGGGAAGTTAAGTTGTATCGTCTGATAAAGTCAAGAAAATATTTGGAGAGGCAAAAGCAGAAAACTGAGGCTTTGATGGCCAATGCTGTTTACAGAGTTGGCCAATGCAAGGGGAGATGAGTGAAGAGGCACCTACATGTCTGTAGGAGATGCTTTTGCTCTCTGAATGAGCTCTTCCTGCCTGCAGCAGGTAACAGCTGTTGCTCTACTCACTCCTTCCCAGTATATTTTGGTAAGAGTACATAATCCTCAGAAAATCTTGTGATGAGGGTCATGTTATGCTGTTATATATTTTACAGAAGAACATGTCAAGGCAAAGAGAAGTGAACGGATCAAGAAGGGATGCCTGGCTTCCTTGGTATGGCTATTTGGCAAGCACAGATGGGATTGCTGAGTGCTCAGCAGATCCCCAAGGGCTCAGGGACTTCCAGAGCTCCTCACAGCTCACAGGACGGCTCCTCTCCAACACACAGCACCTACAACTATTTATGCCCAGAGCTGTGACTGTGACAAAGCCTCCTCAAGCCCACCCAACACCGTGGTGCAATTGGCCATGGCACAGACATGGCTGGAACACTCCAAGGAAACTGCAACAGGCACAGAAAGCCACAGGAGGATGCCCTGGGCTCCAGTATGTACAGAATCATCAATCTCAGGATGAGAGGAAGGACTTCATGTTTGGATGACATCAAACATCCTTGTCAGGATCATGATGTTCGTTCCTTTGCTGCTGACCTGGAAAGCGAAATATGCCCTTGACATACGACCCAAGCAAATGTGAAGGCAATTTTACTGACAGCATGAATAAAATAAACTTTCCCTGACAGGCCCACAGAAAGGGGTAAGAGATGAAGTGGTTTGTGCTATCCTCCGTTAGCTAAAGCCCTTTGGACTTTGCTTCCACCTCACTGCAGAAGGCTGCTGATGCAAAGGGTGATATTTGCCTGCAATCTTTCCCTGGGAAGTAATTAGTTTCCATTTAGAGGGATGACAAATTGATCAGGCAGGAATCTCACTGAGCTCTGAATTGAAGTTAAACTGTGATAGCTCCAGCTCTGGCAAGTTGGGTTTGTCAGTCTGTCAATGCATTTTACAGTTTCAAAATTCAATCACCCAACAGCAGGAAAGACATTGGCTTAAAAAAAAAAAAAAAGAAAGAAAGAAAAAAAAAAAAGAAGCAGCAGCACAGAAGAGGGGGGAGAACCAGCAAAGCCTACACTTCCTCCTGCAAGTTCATTATCACCTCTCCAAAGCATGACGGTGGTGTGAAATGGGTTAGACGCATGGATGCCTCTGTTAACGGCCAAGGAAAAAAAAGTCGCACATCATTAGGAATGGAATAAACGATACCGAGGCACAGAGCAGAAATGATTTGATTAGCAATTTCCAGTTTTGAAAAGACCTGGAAGAGAACCAAATGACTATACAGAAGGTGTGATGGAGTTCTTAATTGCTGTAACTGCACAGGGAGACTCGATGATTTGTGACATATAATACAGCACAGTACGCTAACGCTAATAACTGTTAATTAACTGCAGCAATGATATACTCTCAAAATGCACATACAAGTTACCATAATTTCTAGATTAAAAGCTGCAACGTTCGGAGCCAAAGGCGGAGGGAAGGCAGCACAGAGGGAGTGGGGGAAGAAAAGAAGGTGAAAAAGGAGATAGAGAATCTTTCCTTATTTTTTAAAACCCCCTTTTGAGCACTCCTGACATCTCACCCGGAGCAAAGCGGGGCAGAAAGCACTAGGAAAAAAAATTAAACACTCCTGCCGAAATGCGAAACGGTTCCTGCACGAGGCTCTCCCTCCAGAGCAGCAGTTATTAATTCTGAAAGGCTGTTGTTGCACCAGGCCATCTGGCTGTGCCGTAAAGAGTTCAGGAGCTGCTGCTGAGCTCAGATTCCTGTTGGATCCCACTCGCCCCAGCGACATCATTCACTCGCAAATGTTATCTCTCCGCTTTTGCCCCCTCGCTGCTGCTTGCGAGTCGCTTTATTTATTTGCAGGCACTTTGCTGCACTGCCCAGTGCAGAACTGGCTCTGCCAGGAGCCTCCGGGGAGCCGAGAGACAACAGCCTCGCCCGGCGGATGCTCCGGAGCCGGTTTCGCTCTGCTGCCGAACAGCAGCGCCGTGTGTGAGGCTGGAAGGTGGCACCGAGGAAAAGCTGCAGGACTGACAGCCCGGGAGACTGAAGGCTTCTATTTATCCCCCAGCAGGCAGGGCACACACACGCTCCCACACGCTGTCCTTGGCGGAGCCGGGAATCAGATGACGCTGATTAGCTGTCCAGAATTGCTAAAACATTTTCTCTTTCGGATCAATAGTAATAAAGAGGAGGGTAGGGCAGGTATCAGGCTGTATGGTGGAAGGCTGATTCCCATCTTCCTGCAGAGCTGCAGCCAGCCCCGGCAGAAAAACCTCTTGGCTTCCTTCCCCTCTGAGGTTCTTTCGGTGCAAGTGACCTGCAGCCAGGCTATTTAAATGTCACAGCCAGGCTGGTCTTGCACCAACCCTCACACATCAATTACCCCGAGGATGAGGATGGAGAGCTAACAGGCTCTGTTCTTCCCTTGGTGTGCCCATCCTCACACACTCCTCCTGGACGGCCTCCCAAGGGCAGTTAAGTGAAGTGGTCTGTGTTCTGGATGGCAAAAATTTGAGCCCAAATCTAATCCCTGCAGCAAACAGTGGGAAAGCTGGGAAAAAACCCTACACAAACCATCCTTAACATCTTCACCCAACCTGAATTATTCTGTGATTCCATGATTCCGTGACTCCATAGCACTGGTGTTCACCAGGGCACACCGGGATGCAGCTGATGGCAAAGATAAGGATTCAAGCACAGAGCAACGAGGGAAAAAAAGGACTAACAGACTCGCTCAGCCTCTCTATCCCCCGCGTTCACACCAGCACAGCGTGTTGAGAGCATGTGTGAAGTCTATCTATCATTTTAACATTGAAGTGCCTGGAAAAATATTAAGGGTAAACTTTGCTGTCATTCCAACATATGGCGAGGCACTGAAATATAGACATATCCTGAGGAAACTGGAGAATTTGAATGAAAACCTCCTTTAACTGAAGAGCACGTTGGTTCTGTGTTTTCCATTTTTTTGTCCACCTCCTCCTCCCACAATTTTTTTTCTACTCCAGTTTCTTTCAAGCTAATAAATCAATTCTCCTTCATAGAATCCCAGAATGGTTTGGTTGGGAGGGACCTTAAAGCCCATCCAATCCCACCCCCTGCCCTGGGCAGGGACACCTTCCACTGTCCAGGTTGCTCCAAGCCCCATCCAACCTGGCCTTGGACACTTCCAGGGATCCAGGGGTAGCCACAGCTTCTCTGGGCAACCTGTGCCAGGGCCTCACCATCCTCTGGTGAGAGAGTTTCTTCTTAACATCTAATCTAATCTCTCCTCTTTTAGCTTACAACAGTTCCCCCTTATCCTATCACTGTTTGCCCATGTAAAATGTCACTCTCCCTCTTTTTTATGGGCCCCCTAAAAGTACTGGAAGCCCCCTTCAACACCCTGAGGAGCATGATGAGCATACATAGAGTGGAAAAGAAACATAAGGTTATATTTATGTTCTAATAAAAGAAATAGCTTATAGCTACCAAAAAAAAATGAGAATTTCCAATTTTTACGCTGTGCATGAAAGACAGACTTGACCTACCCGACTGTACAGCCCTACTCCTTCCCTGGCTGTGTGGCCAGCACAGACCTGTCCCTTACACTCCTCCAGCACTCTGCCCAAATGGAAATGGCTCACAGGATGGCATTTGGATCATTTTCTTCAGTAGCAGAATGACACTGCTGGGACAATCCTTTCCCTTTCCTCACCTCTGTTTCTTCAAAGGCTCCTAAGCTGTCACATCACTCCCAATTTTGCTCCCACGACCGCAGCCTCTAAATAATATTGCATTTTCTTTACCACCTAACAGAGAACTTTCAAACCGATTTAAATGTGAGAGGAACGCTGTGAACACTGGTCCATACCCACGACAGACATTTAATAACCCCCCTGGGAAAGGAGAGCTTCTGAAACTGCTAAAATGCATCCTGTGGGGATGTCAGCCTGGAATGAAAGATTCTTAAAGACTTTTTGTGTGACAGCATCACACCCTGTGAGAGTCCCAGGTGCCATTAGGGGGGAGGAGGGGACTGCAGCACACTTGAAGAATTCAAGAATAATCAACCTCAGGTATTAATGTTTTGCTTGAAGATGTAAAAGATAAGACACTGAAACGGTGTGATTGCCAGAAAAGGGGGTGTTAATAAGACATAAAGCTGCCTGTTCAACTCTACACCCTCCTTCTGCAAGGGTGCTGGTGCCCATGAGGTCCCAAGTATTATATAGGATTAACAAGGGACCACAGCCAGATGGGGGCAAGGGGACTGCCAAAAGGTTGGATCAGCTTCTTGGATAAACTGGAAACAACTCCCTGTGTCATTTCCATCCCTCAGCCTTCCAGCAACCTTTCTCAAACCCTGCCAGCTTGTCCCACACAGACCTCTGCCCAAACCATACGTAACACCACTGATTCTACTGCAAAAAGCATTTTTCATATCTGAAGGGAAATTAGGGGTAAAAGAGGGTCTCCTTTCAAGTCTTTCCCATTCTAAACCCAGACTTTGTCTCAGCACTACGAAACAAAGGCTTTGTATAGGACAGCTTGGCACCCACCCTCGTGCAAGGGGGGATTACACTTTCCAAACTGCGTTTTTTGCCCTTGAAATGTTTCCCTCATAATTAGAAGGAATTTTTTTTTCTGTCACAAGATGAAATTCCTTTGTGCAAAAAAACCAAGCCAAAGCCTATATATTACTTACTTCTCTCTTTAAAGCCTTTAGCTTTCCTGGAGATTAACTGCCTGATAAACCCTCCCAAAGCTGGGGTTAAGGGCAGGACTGCCCTGTCAGCCCCAGCTGGGCTCTTCTCACAACTGGACTGTGACAAAACCCTTGGGAGGCCCTGGCTCCCAAGTCCAGGGTTTTCCTGGTTACTCCCAGCACTGGAAAATTCCTTCTCCTGTGCTGGCTCCTGGAAGAGCACCTCTTGGCCACTGGACACCAGGAGAGATCTTCCAGCCCACACCCTTTTAACAATAATCTTTGTGATTTTTTTTCTTTATTTCTTCACCTATGACTTTCCTGAATATTTATCCCACACTTACCGGAAATACCTACCTCTACTTGTTTTTCCCCTTCATGTGACTGCAGTTCAGGGTGATTTGGAGGTAGCTGGAGAACAAGGAAGCATTTTGCTCCAGATGCCTGGCCAGGAGCACTGGGACACTGGTGTCCCTGACACCCAGCACAGCCTTCAGAGTATTTAAAGGATAAGGTGTGCACCCATAGGAGCCACAGGGCCAATCTGACAGCTGGGACCAGAGGGGTTGGCACAGGAACAAAGCCTCTGGGGCACAGAGCAAGTCACTGGGGACAACACCTGCCCCTTGGGTGCTGCGATGGAGCCTCTCCCCTGGGTGCCCTATGAAATCCCATCAGCCCCAAACAGCAGCTCCACAGGCACGTGGCTGTTCATTTATCCTTCATATCTCATGTTCCTGATCCTGCCATCCTAGACCATCTCCTAGGATAAAGTGGTTGGTTCCCAAGCTCTTGGCTTTGTGCTTTGTGCCCAACTTTTAACTCCTGCCAAACCGGCATTCCTCTGGCTCCTCAGCTTCCTTCTGGCCCTGCCTCCAATGCAGTCTACTCTCATCCTAACTCCCTCACTCTTGGTTGTGCCTCACCTGGACTCTGCCCAGGGACTGATTCCATCCCTGATTTCTCAGCTGATCTGCCAACATTTGCGCCAAGTGAAAATCCCGCCGGGGCGCAGAAGTGCAGCCTGTTCTGGCTGCACGAAATACAGTTCTCCCTCACTCCCTACAATCACAGAGGTATTTGCTGCCCCAGATGGAAACAAATATTTTTTATGAAGAACTGTTTTAACCAAAAGCACACATAAAACAAAAGCGAGAGAAATATTTGAGGTTTGCGGTGGTTGGAATCTCCGCGCCGAAAATTAATGCTTTGACATGGATTTTGCGCTTAATCTTTTGTGGCAACTTTTTTACATTTGTAAGAGTTATGGATTTTAAAAGTCACAGCTAAGATTGCTTAATGAGCATTCACCACCCTGGAAGTGGAAGCAAGGCTGATGTGGTTTAGTCAGCTGTTAGCTTTATTGCCTCTCTTCTGTACTAAAAGTGACAAGTTGAACACATTATAGAGAGCTCAGATGTGTTATGTAGATGAAGCCTGCAGCAATATCTGCCTGCTCTCTATTATTTATGATGTCTATATAATACAATGGACTGAGATTTAAGCCATTGTGATGCAGTTTGTTTTCCAGGGTTCTAAAGTACAGCACATTTTACAGAGAATTGCATCTCTGTTACATATTAATCAAATCCATCTTACATGCGGCTCTTACACTGTAAACTAAAGGGAAAGAAAGATTAAAGCGCTTGGCTTTTCCTCAGCTGTCAAGGACTGGCAATAAAATAATAATAAGGGCTTCTAAATAATGTGTGTGTGACAGGCCTTTGCTCGGCTGTGCAGTCCTTTATGGAGGTTAACTACAAAATAAGTTCCAGTGAGTGATTGAGAACAGGCGAGTGTGTAATACTGTAATGCCAAGCCCTACATAATTCTTTGCAAAGTTCATTTGCAGAAATCCTCCCAACCTGACAAGCCAAAGTTGTTGAGGGTCCAGGCGCTCGGCAGGGGTGTGAAGTTTAACTCCTGCTGCCCCCGCTCCAAACCCTCACCCTCCTCCTGAACTGCTTCAGCTGCAGCCCATTAAAGCAGAAAGCTCCACTCCAGCAACACCAGTCAGTCTTCCTGGTTTCTTAAAAAATATTATTATGAGGGAAGTCATGGGAAAGTTATTTTATTATAAAATATATAAAACTCTGTAGAGGTCTGTGGTTTTGGATTTTTCTTTTCCATCATTAGCCAGAGTTTTGAAGATCAAGAGGTGGAATTTTTAAGAAAAGCCTAAATCACAACAAGTTTTTAAGACAGTATGAACTGTGGAATTTATTGGAGGGTGATTTTTGCCTTTCCTCCCTTGGCTTTTGCTGCCAGGCAGCCTTTCCAAAGTTCTTGTGTCTGCTCTGCCCTATTACCCCCTCAGCAATCACAGTTCACAGGTGGTCTGTCCACTCCCCAGCAGGTCACTCACACCGTGGTAGAGGGACAGAAGGGACTACAGGGAACAGGCAGCCAAAAGGAAGAACTTCCCTGGGCAGTGACCCAGCTCTAAACAGGCTGCCAAGGGAGGGGCTGGAATCTCCTCACTGGGGATATTCCAGACCTCTCTGGACACAATCCTGTGCCCTGTGCTCTGGGCTGGCCCTGCCTGAGCAGGGAGGTGGGACCAGTGACCCACTGTGGTCCCTTCCAACCTGGGATTGTGTGAGAACATCACAAGTCACAGCAATGCCCAGCTGGTGACAAGGCTCAGGATTAAGGATCCAGTGTTTAGTGTGGGCTCTCTCACTGACTTCCCACAGTGTCACCCCATGCCCAAAGGGTGATCCAGTCAGGCTTACAGAGCCCCACAACCCCCATATGAAAAATCACCAGGTGAAAGCTGAGCTTTTAAGCCCTGCTCTGCTGTGGACAGGAGAAATACAGCAGAGGGCGGGATGAGGGATGTGTGTGTGAGTGTCCAGCAGCACTTTGCATCACACACAGCCAAGCCAACCAGCACACCACCCCTGCAAGCCACGATGATGCCTAAAAACACTCTGCTCAGGGACCCCCAGGGCAGGGAGGGCAGGACACAGCACCCAGACAGGGCAGCACCAGCCCTCTGGCAGCAGCACCCTCAGAGATGTTGCCAGAAAATTCATTCCTGGATCCAGAGCAAAGTTCTAACAACATTTAAGGCAGGGAGCTCCAGCTGGAGTCAGCATAAAGATGGAGCTGCTGGAAAAGACATGAATTCAGATCCGGGTCTGTGTCCTGGAAAAAGCAGAAAGGAGCTCGGGCGTGGGATCTGGCTCACCTGGAAACCACGCAGCACCTCTGAGGGCTGGTAATTTTAGGCTCAACCAACACCAGCAAAGGAGTTTAGGAAATCAAAGGAAGGGCTTCAGGGCACCATCTGGTTGCTGCAAGGAGCCAGGGAGAATTCCCGTCCCCCTCGCACACTCGACAGGGCCCCTGCCAGCTCCTGCCACCCCCATCCCACAGCAGCGGCATTTGTTTACTGCTGAGCCAATCCACGAGGGCAAACTCAATGTTTGCTCTCAAAGATCCATCTTAAAATGCTATTATACACGTCCCTTGGGTCAGAGTGGCATTTTAAGTCTATTGCCATGGAAAGAAGATGTTTCCTAGTATTTTCTGTATTTTCTTAAGTGTGTTGGGTCTCCTTTCTCACAGCCCTCCTGAAACACTGGGCGTTGACTTCCCAGCCCGTTTTTCTCTGTGATATTCACACTGGGACTCCTGGGACTCCTCAGGAATGTACGTACAGGTGTTGCCACCACCTGAGCACTTCACTGTGTGAGTGCTTGATTTTTGATTTTATTTTTTTTAAACTTGAAAAAATATAATTTTAAGCCTCAACTCAAATCTAACCCCCTTCTTTCATAACATCCCCATGGTTTGAATTCATTCCTACTCATGTCGAGTCCAATTTACTTCTGATTGACACTATTGCACACAGGAGGGAAGAAATAAGCCTCATGAGGATGTCCTGCATAGCACAGGTTACATCTGGATAACAGTAAATAACCATCAATGTCCTGTGTTCTCAGGTGTTTTGTCTTCCATGTAACCAAACCTTTGCACAGTGAGTGCATCTTTATCTCCATTCCTGCCATGAGCATGTCTCAAGTGACTGTAACTTGGTGTATGGCTGTCTTGAGGACTTCTTTAATTTTGCACTTTCTGTGAATCCCCCAGAAGCCCCAGGCCAAGCTGGGCTCTGAGCTTTCATTTAAATACAGAAAAAGGAAATTCTGCTCCTTGGGTGGTCAAGCTTTTCCTTGGAATCACTTGTGACTCAACCCCCTCAGAACAAAATGGAGAGCCCAACTTTTTGTACTGCGAAGAAACTCATTATTTTAGGGAATCTTCTCATCTCCTCAGGGCTGTTAACGTGAAACTTTGCCATGAAGCCACCAAACAGCCTCTCACTGGCACATCCACCAGGGCACGAGAAGCCTCTCTGAAGCCAAGAAGAACCGTCTTGGCATTTAATTTTCCCCAGTGAATGGGGAAAGATAGATTTTGGAAATAGATCAACACTCCACTGAGGGGGAAAAAAAATGACCCTGCAGCTTTGAAAGGTTCGTCATCCCTAACAAGGAAAGTTCCTAAAGCGAAGCTCGGCGTTGGAGAGATTCCTTCCCAGTCCAAACTGGGAACTGGGGGACAGCCATTTCCACCCCTGTGTAAGCAACACTTAAAAGGATGAATAAGAGCTGGCCAGACAGAGAAGCAGGCTGGTTTCTTTGGCTTTCCTTGACATGGAAAGTGGTCTGCATGCCACCTGACACTCAGGGATCACTTCCCAGGCTATGGGAAATGAGCTGGGAAAACACAAGCACAAACCTCCTGTGGTTTATATGTCTGCGTCAGGCGAGCCGTGCAGAATGCAAAGGCAAACCTTTCAATCCTCCCCTCTCCCCAGCCCTGAAAGGCCAGCACAGAGCTCCATTCAGGAGGGGATTTACCACAGGGTTTGGAAAGCCCCAAGTGCTAGACAGGAATCCTGCCCTGACTGAACCTACTTATAAGCCCTCCCATTAACAGCGCTGTGAAGAGCCAGTGGCACAGTGTGTGTGGAACAGAGCTGTAAGTCACAGCACAGGTTTGCTGAATGAGCTGGGGACCAGCTGCATCCCTTTACTCCCTCAATAACACACTGATATGGGCACATTTATTTTCCTGTTGAAGCAGCTCACAGAATAAATGCACATCCCATCCAAGGGGAGATTACTGGGGGAGCAGATGTATGCTATACTGCAAACAGTAAACTTATGGAGCCCTAATCCGAGACAATACAATTTAGTTTCATACAAATCCTCTGAAGAAAGCACCACAAACTGCTTTGCAGCAGGAGAAGAGGAACCTTGCTCTCAGGCCATGGCAGTGGGAGCTCTGCGCATCCCAGTGCTGGCCACCAAACCCATCTTACTGAGACGTTTGCACAGCCTGTGCTCCAACTCATCCAGCTGGAACCCAACACACTCACCCTCACGGGAGACCCTGAGCCTCAACTCTTGCTTGTAAAGTGCTTGGAGCTCCCCGGGCGAGCCGCCTGCAGAGCCATTAACAGCGCCGGTACATTTACTGCACACGTCTGGGTCAGCAGCTCCCAGACAGGGCAAACCACGCAGGGAGACAAAGGTGAGTCTGAAAACCCCAGAAATTTAATAGCAATAAGGTACAAATTCATGCAGGCTTGTAATGACAAGGCAAAAATGGGAAATTGGAAGTAGTGGGGCAAGGTGTAATAACGCTAAATGCTGCAGCATTTAGCACTGGCAGCAGAGAACAGCAAATCAGGAGCTTTTAAGGGGTGACCTGGAGCGAGGAAGTGGCTCAGGGGAGAGGAGGGAGAGCTGTACCAGTTAAATGGGCACAAGAGAAAGATCAACCCCCAACTGCATAAATGCTGCAAGGGAAGGGAGGAAGAGGAGGCCAAGAGGAGCAGGGAGGGGGTGAGATGTCATAGATGAGCTTGGAGAGGTGGGATGAGGCAAATCCATAAGGAAGACACTGGAGGTTTTTTAATTGAATATGAACAGTAAGAAGCAAGAAAGTTTTATTGGAAATGTTAAGGCTTCCTGTTTTACATCCTTGGCTTTAAATCTTCATTGGGAATCAGCACATGGCACTGGAAACAAAACCCATCCCTCACCAAAGGCTGCTCGCCGCAATCGCTGCCTCGCTGGATCTTGCTTTAAATAGTCAATAGCCCAGTGCTATGTCTTGTGCTGATTATTCAAGAGCCATTATGATATCAGTGAATGTCTCTGATTGCATTTAATTCGAGTAGGCAATATATTTTGAATTCAACTTGCTCTATCAGTCCCCAGCTCTCCCTCCCCCAAAGTCTAACAGATCATTTAAAAGCAAGCAGGTCACATCCTGAGCTGTAGGTAGTAACCATGTCATTTCTTCGTCTCCTAGGGGCTTTAAATCCTGCAACTGCTGCCCTGCCAGCAGGAGAGGTGACCCCACATTTGTCCTGCTCATCGCTGGCTAATAACCATTAGGGACAATGGCACAGCTCCCACCTGCTGCCCAGGAGGAGTGCAGATCGCTCCCAGCGGGATGCCAGCGCTGACAATCTCCTCTCCTTTTCATTACAGGCTTTTGTCACTCTCACACCCCCAGAAACTACTCAGGAGGGCTCTCAGGGAATTAAACTGCAGTGACAAAGTGGGTCCTACCCCCTCCCAAGTTAGCAAACACGGGCGAGGGCTGAGGCCGTGAAGGGCCGTGGGCTGACAGTGGCCAGGGGAACACACGGGGACGCTCACCTGGACGAGACAAAGGCTCAGCTCTCACAACTCGAGCACAAGTCACTCGGTTTCCAGGAGCCCCCAGCCCTACCTGCACTAACGCGGCTCTGAACGGCCCCGCAGACCCCGGTGCCAGAGGGGCTGTGCCGAGCCCCCGGTGAGACGGCCCAGGGCAGGCCCTGCCACGCTCAGGGCTGTCAGAAGAGGAGCTTCAGTCCCCCACAGTGCTTTCCAACACCCCAGGACACCAACCCTCCGGGGCACGGGCCTTGCCTTGGCAGAACAGGGTTTTCCACTTCCACAGCAGCCCCAGCCCCAGGACGTGGAGCTGCGGGGCCTCGGGGCCACAGGTTCTGCTACAAAATCTTTATCCATCTTTAGACTCTATTTGTAGAGGCCCTCACATCGTGCCTGCAGCAGCACAGCCGGCTCCCGCCGCCGCTCCAGCAGCATCCCTGCCCCTCTCCAGTGCCTCCACACGCAGCACAGTCCCTGGGAAGGGAAACAGATCCTGCAGCTCTATTTTTCGGTGCAATTTGGGCTGGTGGACGTAAAAACAAGCGGCTCGGCTGCGCTGGCAGACCCTCAGCCGGCGTAAATCCGCGGATGCCGGCGGGGCTGTGCCAGCCCGCTCCGGCTGCGGCACGAGGTGTATCCGTGGCGCATCCGTGTGCTCGCACCAGCCCTTTGTACGGCTTCCCTGAAGCAGCAGCAGCCCAGCCTCGCACTGCTGCAGTGAAGTATTAACTCATACCCAACACAGTTTGTCTCCGAGGACCCTCTTGGCCCCTTCGTCATCCTGTGCTGACATTTTAATCGCGCTTTTGTGGGAGCCGGCTGGCAGTTTGTCATCAGGAATGGCGCGGCGAGGGGCCAGCGCGGGCTGCTGGCTGCGCGGCTGCCGAGGGGAGCAGCCCATTCTGACAGACTGAGCAATAATCTGAACTTACTGCGCTGAGCCTGTGGGACACCAGCCGGGCCGCTTTATCTTCTTCATTAAAGTGCGCTCAAAAAAAAAATCCATTTTCCTTTAAAGTCTCAGGAACAGATGGAGTAAAATTAATTGCGCCATTAAGTCCCGATAGACAATACCAGAGTGGTTTTCTTTCAACAGTGCATGTGTGTTACAAAGTGCTCTTCGTAAAAGGCAATTACTGCAACATTTGCCATAAAATAAAGGTTGCTTTAATGGGCAATAAACACAGGCTTCAAATTTTGTATGAAATGGGTCTCCAAAGGGCGCTGTTATAGGCAGCTCAAAGGCACAACTGACTTTAGTATTTCTGCTCTGGCTCCAGCACAGCTAGTTCGGAGAACAATGATTTCCACCCTTGGATATTTTCTGATGGAATTATGTGTGCCATGGCAGCGCACGGCCAGGCCCTCCGAGCCACCTTTGGCTGGTTGGGAAATGGTGGCCGGGCAGACTCCGGCGCTCTGCCGGCTGCCATCCGTACGGGACACAGGGACAGGGAGGAGGACGTGGCCGAGGCCAGGGCTGGTTCTTCTGCCGAGCAGAGAATAATAAGGCCGCATTTCCTGACAGCAGATCCTTGCCAGTCTCAATTACCACTGGGTTTGTTTGATGCAAAGCCTGACATATTTATTTATATTTCTTTTCAGCATAAAATACACTGGAAAATGGATACCACATCCTTGCAAACAGAAGGAAGAGACTATAAAAATGTGTGTGGGCAGTGTTCAGAAGACAGGAAACAATGGCATTTTCCATGTTCTTTGCTCTCTGGGCACTAAATCCAACGCCAGTCCTTGCCATACCACTCCCCAACAAACAGCTTGTGACGGCACTGCTGAACGCAGCTTCTGAACAGGCTGGTTTGGGGTCCTGACCACAAACAACCCAACAAATCGACATCATTCACACCAAATGGTACATTGCATTTGTCAACTTAACAGCCAGCCTCGCCCTGGGAGTAAAACACTTCATTTAGGCAGATTTCAGTCCTACAGAATCCCCGATGATGGTATCAAGACAGATGCCTCACACACCCCATGTGCTCTTCCTGCAATGACCTGTTAAAAATCCCCTCTTCTATCTGGTACCCCTGTGACTGTCCTGGGTGCATCCACGTGCCCACATACTTCTGGGCAGGAAAACAGTTTCTATCTGATTCTCTCTCAGATTTATTTGAAGAGGAGGGGAAATAATTTCAATTCATTGTATTTTCACATTCCAGTAATTACAAAGCGAGCATGACATATAAATGATCCATTAATTGAAATATGGGCTCTATGAGCTCCAATATTTATAGTGTAAATCCATATTTAATTAAATAAAGCCAATAATGCTCATTTTCAAAAGGAACATTGAAGCTTTTTATTTAACCATGTAGTTGATGCTGAATTTGCTCATTTCTGATCAACACCTTTTAGTAAATCACTGTGGCCAAGAGAAGTGGGGGGTCAGGGGGTGCAGGTTGGCTCACTGGAGAACCCCCCAGACTCCATACAAGCAGTCCCTGCTGCTGGAGGCACTTTACATCCCTGTTACTATACAACAGTGCTGCTGCTTGGTAATAGCATCAGTCAGCACCTCTGACTGAGCAGCTTTAATCACCCACTTAATTGCCTTAATCGCCTTTTACATAACTAAGAAATCACAACACTGCAATTGTCTGACTCTGACACACAGTAACATCAGGGGTGTGACATTAATGACGTAATTATATTAATTGCCAGGAGCTAATGCTTCAGGATCTCAAAGGAACAGACGCCAACCCCCAAACCCACAGCTGCTGCTCCCTGGGCACTTGCTGGGTACAGGGCAAAGGCCACAGCAGTGGCGTGGGCAAGGGCAAGCCCAAAAAAATGGGCTTTAGCACCCCGGCCACAGAAAGCCTGGCACCTCTCAATACATGTATGTATACACAAATACACACATGTATAAGGGTCTGGAGCATCTCTCTTGTGAAGAAAGGGCTGAGGGAGCTGGGCCTGTTCAGCCTCAAGAAGGAACACTGAGAGGGATGTGTATAAATATCTAAAGGGTGCCAAGAGGGTGGACCAGGCTCTGCTCAGTGGTACCAACCAATGGAACAAGAGGCCATGGGCAGAAACTGGTGCCCAGGAATTTCCAGCTGAACATGAGGAAGAACTTCTTCCCTGTGCAGTGATTGAGCTCTGAACAGGCTGCCCAGGGAGGGGCTGGAGTCTCCTCACTGGGGATATTCCAGAACCCTCTGGACACAATCCTGTGCCTGGGATAGCCCTGCCTGAGCAGGGAGGCGAGACCAGATGCTCCACTGTGGTGCCTTCCAGTGTGACCCACTGTGGGATTCTGTGATATATATTGTTTTCTTTGATACCTGCTGTTGAAGTCACAGTTCTGAGCTCGCTGTAAGAATCACAGAGTGCAGAACTGGAAAAGCCCCAGTCCACCTGTGCAGCCCTGCTCCCTGACTAGGTCTGAGTGCTGCCTTGCAGGGGATAGAGCACTTCCTACTTCCTTGGGACAGTTTTTCATAATTTTAATCAGACTTTACCATGATGACATTTTCCTTTAGTTGATCAGGATTCAAATGCTACTTTCCTTTAAAAGAATTTTACCCCACTTGTTCTTGAAGCAGCATCAACCCTCCCTGCTATGGTGTCTATAAACTTTAAACACCAATCCTTTCCCTGTTTCTCTTAGTAGTCAGCTGGCAATAACCACTTTTATTCCTATGCAGTGTGCATAGGATGTCTTTGCTCCAATCCAATCAGATACAAGGTGTTTGCATAGGTGCAAGATGGTGGAAACCCAGAGTCCTCTGTACTGACAGGCATTAAGATGGTGGTTTGATTGCACAATAAACCCAATTTGAGGGTGGCAATTGCCTGGTGAAAAGCCTTGCAGCCTCCAAACTCAAAGTGCTGGTTGTGTATCAACTCACATTGCCAATGCAAAGTTTAAAAAAAGTTGATGGGTGAGTTTGTCCCAGTAAACTTTATCCTGGAGGAAGTATCATCTGTCATCTCACAGCTAATATAACGCCAGCAGAGAGCAGAAAAGCCAACATAAACTTCTATCATGTGCTTTGGCTGAGCGGACAGAAATGTAACCACATAAATACACCTGACTCAGATCAAATTAACATTGCTGGGATATTCCAGGAATGCACCACTGGCATTATGCATTCTGCAGCTACAGCCTTGGCATGCCTATGTATATCTCCAAACACACCCTAACACCAAGGTGTGAAGGCAAAAAGCTTGTAGACAGCACATGAAGAATAATCCTTAGCCAGCCACTGGCTCCTTGGAGGCCTCGGCCTCAAACACGTGACTCCAGAATCCATGCTGGATTCACCCCTGTGCCTTCATTTACCCCTCTGAATTCACCCCTGTGCCTTCAATTCCCCCTCCAACACGCTGCATACATCTACACGGGATTTTCAAAGCATACAGTGCAAAGCTAACTTGTCCTCTGGTAGAGTTCCCCGCCCTCAGTGAACCCCGAGTAAACCCCAAGTGATGATTTTACCTAAAGCTTCTCTTGAGGAAGCCTTGTGCAAACTCACTCCATGGTGTGCACCTACCCAGAGCAGGCAGTGGGTGAAGGACACTGGCTCTCCCTACCAGAAACTGGGGGTGAGCAAAGCCCTGCAAGACAAGCGTGCCCTGGGTGGTACAAATCCCCTCTGCCAGGTCAGCTCTGCTCAGAGCCAGGTCATGGGCTAAGCAGGGACCTCTGACCACCTGCAGCCAACCCAACCAAAGCCAAACCCCCTGCGTGCTTTGCAGGCAAAACGACCTTTTGTTGGCAAAGTGAACTTTGGTGATGGATAAATTCTCAGAGTGGGATGATATCTACAGGAAAGAAGCCCAAAAAAGGACGTGGGATTTCCTGGCCTGAAGGACTAATGGGCAGGAATGGAACTGTACACATCATTCATAGCTGGTGGATGTGCTCTCAGATCCTCATTACCTGTCCCTCATGAGACTCTGCCAAGGGGTGGAAATATTCTCCTCTGAGGTTTTGGCACAGGGTCTAATCATGCATTTCATGAAAAAAAAAAAACCATTGCTCCTTCCAGCCCCATCCTGGCCAACGACAGCACAGGAGACAAGCAGATGCCTCCAAGAGTGGCAAACAGCAGTGAATGTAGGTTTTATTACTTTTTAAGTTCTATTTACAACTCTTTCACCATCTCAAGAGCTAGAGAGGAGTCCTCAGTATGAGCTGCATGAAGTAAACAAGATGCTAAGAGCTTTCATGGCTTTTTAGTGCTAATGACAATTAATAATAAATGGATACTGCAATAATGTATCCAGTGAAAGGCTTCATGGGCATGCAACACACTTCCTGCACCTCCTGCTTATGGATCACTGAGTGAAAAGTGAGGCAGGGTGAAAGTTAAGGAAGTAAAATAACAATGAGTGGGAGCAAAATAACTGAACTGGGTAACCAAGGCACCCTAGAGTGCCTGATATTTAGGCTGAGCTTTTCAGCAAGATCATAGAATCACTGAATGGTTTGGGTTGGAAGGGACCTTAAAGCTCATCCAGTTCCACCTCCTGCCATGGGCAGGGACACCTCCCACTAGCCCAGGTGGCTCCAGACCCTGTCCAACCCGGCCTTGGACTCTTCCAGGGATGGGGCAGCCACAGCTTCTCTGGGCAATCTAAATAAGCCAACTTCTCAATGGTGGCTGTGGCAGGCTGGATTCTCTCTCTGCAGAGCAGCAGTTGTTAATGCCCCATCTCCAGAGCCTCACACACATTTCTGAGCAGCACTCTGAGACAGTTAAGAAGGTACTAGGGGTAAGGCAGACCAACTGAAACCCTCAGGCCCTGCAATCTGCAGTCTTAGATTTCATAGCTTGTTAACAAAGTAAAAAAGGATGGGATCACACACACACACAAATAAATCCCAAATAAATCTGCAGAATTCCCCACTCTCCAGAAGGGTCTTCACCTTTGCTGTTCTGCATTGCTGAATTCATAGATGTTGAATTCTTTATCCCTAGGAAGCTAATTATTATGAAAGGTCAAAATAAATAGCCACACTTGTACATAAAGCTGTTGTTAATATGGAGAAGTAGACAGCTCCAATTTACAAGCTATTTTGTTGTTATAATTACAGAGCTCCTTTCACCAGCGAGTTTGTAACCATTTGGTTTAATTATGAACTAAGGAGAAGAGGAGGGGGAGGAAGGACAGCCCTGTCCCTCCAGAATGGTGCTTTCCCAGGTATCCTGACCCAGCAGGTTGAGGATAAGTGGGAGTCAGCTCCCGCGGGCTTCCCTAAACACTTCCCTAAAGACAAGGACAGACACAGCAGAGCCAGGCAAGCAGCTAGCAAAGGGTTAAGCTGCAGCCCATTAGGAATGTCCTTCAGTGCTGGGTCTGTTTTTCCTTACAGAACATTAAGCTCAGTGGGGCAGGCACAAACCCCCGCGGTGCCCCCATTAAAAAAGATCAAGTCGCACATGTCGATATCACAGCTTCACCCAAACTGTAATTTGTCTGACAGCAGCTCGGGCTGCTGGGCCTGGCCAGGGAGGACCAGGCTGCCTTTTAAAGAGAGAGACCCAAATCCCTTTAAAAAAAAGATAATTTTGTGGCCAGACAAACTGCTTAACGACATAAAGATGCAATAAGCGTTTCTGCCACTCCTCCCCTCCCTCTGGAAGCAGGATAAAGCCCAGCACACTACAAAATAATCCCAGTAAAGGCACTGCTGAAGTACTAACAAAATGCTTGGTGCAGTCAAAGCATCGTCCTCTTTTTTTTCCCCTCTCTTTTCTTTCTTTTTTTCCTTAATGCCAAAGGCATTAAAAGAGATGAAAACCACTCCATTGAGCTAGGTGAAACGTTAATCCATTGGCCTTACTTTGCTGGGAAACCAGGGTTTGAATGAGGCCCAAGGCATAAATGAAATGAGTTTAGTGATCTCGGTTTAATTCTTAATAGGCCACAACAGGCATTGCAGATACAGAAGATACAATATTAGGAAATCAAACCCTTTCAGAATTGTTTTTTCCTTTCGGTTAACGAGGGTCAGGAGAGAATTAATATAGAGACTAAAACCTTAAGCCAACCTAAATAGCTCTCTATGCAGTTAGAGTGCAGGAGGAGCAGGGAGATGCTGCCTGGAGCCCCACAGTTGAGGAGCCATTCTGCAGCACAGCAGATGCTGGAAAAGCTGATCTGCAGAAAGTTAAGGCTCCATCCAAAGCACGAGAGGATTTCCAGTGACACCTCAGCACATTTTGAACCAAGCCTACATAACTGCACATAATGGGATCTGAATAATCCCACTGAAGCCCAAACTTTAGTGATATCAGTGGGTCAATCTTTAGATTGACAGAGTCTTGAAAGCCACAGATCTTTCCCAATAAGCTGGAGTGGGAGGAAACAAACCCAATCAAACTCCCAACCCCTACTTAGGATCATCCTTAGAATAAACAGTGCCAAGGGTCCTGAGCAAAGGGATGCTTCAATCAAGTTTACATGGGAATTTTAGTTTCTTCCATAGTTTTTCTAGCTCTAGCTTTGTAGTGGGTAGATTTAGTGGAGGTCTCAGGTGGAAAGTCAAACCTTTTAAATGAAGATATTTTGTCAGTACTGAGAAAGATCAATTTTGCTTTGCGGAAGGGTGAGGTGTCACTTTTTCATTCTCATAAAAAAGGGAAGAAATAATGTATCAAGACTGGATAACTGAGCCTGGAAGAAAACCAGCAGCAAAACAGCTATTCAGAGATTTAATAAAAATAAAATATTCTAAAGTGCAATGATGAAGTCCAGCTTTGAACAAATCTCACGGAATGCCACAGTGGCTAGATTCTGAGCCAGTGTCTTCTTAGATCTCCCTGGTTTCTCTGGCTCCCTCCCTGCCCTTTGGCTACACTCTCCTTGCTCTGCATTCTCCCGTATTCCAAACATCAGGAGATGATCGTGTGACACCTCAGCAGATTTACACAACTGGGGGGCTGGGGAAGTCTTCCCTTTCACATCAAAGGCAGCTTTGTCACGTGCCAGGAGAACAGTGGGCTCTTCCTGCCTCACAAGAAACAAGGGAAGACCCAGGGCCATTCAGAAACTCCTCCATGCCAGCTCCCTTTACCTGAGCTCTGCCCTGTGTCCCTCTCCTGAGGTACCCAGTGCTGTGGGTGTCCCAGTGACAGAGGAGTTCCAGGGAACTGTGGGCATGAGGGAGAGGCAGGATGGAGGCAGGAGGAAGGGTGAGCATCCCAGCTGCTCTAGGACCAGGTTACTCCCCCAAGGAAGCTCATGATGCCCATTGCTCTGCAGTCTCACTCCTTCCCTCTGGTACCCCATGAGCAGCACCCACACACTCCTGTTTGCTCCTGTGACCCTCCTTCCATCCCTGAACCAAACACCAGGGTAACATGGTCCCATTGTCCCCTGGCACCCAGTCCATTCCAAAAACCTGATTTCAGGGACATTAGGTGCAAAAGCCAGAAAACAACAAGAAGAGCACCACCCCCCCCAAGCCCTCAAACACCTCCAGCACAGTTCACTAAGGTAAGAGAAAGCAAATATACAGCCTACAGAGAGACATGGACATAAATCCTTCAGGATGCTGTCTTATCTCACCACACAGAAATTTAATCACCCAGGACGCCGCACGTCAGGGTGGTGAAATACATCTTAGTCTTGATTCCTGCAGAAAACAAGTTCTTCTCTTAAAAGGTGGTAGCAGTGGCATATTGGAGAGACATATATAAGTATATATATATATTTTTATGTATCACTTGTACAGAACTGTGAATAATGTCATTTCCAACCTGGTGGCCTAATGAACACATAAAGCAGAGTCCACAGTTAGATACAAAAGTATTAAAGTTGGTGGTGGATGGCTCCATTACCATTGAACCCATGATTGCACCAAGGGAATAATTTAAAAGTTTACCTACCAAATTACAGGCTTGCTTGGCAATGCATTCCTATAACAAAATGCCTCCAGCTGGTGTTCAGAACTCATTTCTGCATCAAGTGTGTGACAGGTTCACAATTTCCAGCCTGGAAATTGCTCAGCCTGGACATGTCAACTGGATATGTCTCTACTTCCCTGAAGGTGGAGATGTTAGGATAGATTATGGGTTCAGCTCAGGCCCACTGGTGTGGTCTCTGAAGGGGGAACACTGCAGTGTAACCTCAGTTTGGAGGGGCAGTTATAGGTCCTAACGCAACAGATGACTAAAAATGAAAACACAGGAGATGGGTATTCTAGGAAAGACTGAGGGATGATCACCAGGGAATCTACGGACAGAACAAGGAATTAAGCAACATAAAACACAGTCCAAACTAAAACTAGTAACAGATTTTGGGTTGTTCCTTTTTAGACTTTTCAGCCATTTCAATCTGCCATAATTCTCCCTGCTCTGCTCAGTTCCATCCTGTGGCTTCAGGGAGACACCGAATGTGTTTGACTACAGAACAGGCTTTATGGTTAACCAAGGTGCAATCCACAGTGATAATGTATTCCTGCACATAATGGCCTGAAAGTACTGTATTCATGTATGAGCTTTCTCCAAATTGTGTATTAATGGAAGAGATCATATAAGATATTGCTCCTTAATATGCTTGAAAGACTCCCATAAAGGCACAGAGTCTTACTCGGCTCTTTGAACAGGTGTATCAGCTCTAAGCTAAGTGCAGCCATGTTATACCCACAGGAAACTACTGTAGGAGAGGAGAAAACCAGGAATGTCTCAGGCAGGAACCCAGCTCCCCTGGCTCCAGCCTGGGAGCACGTGAACGTGCAGCCATCGCGCTGTCACATCACTCGGGGTTGCCATGGAGATAATTGCAATGTCATAACTAAAGGCTAATGTCAGCACCAGGCTCTGCAAGGAAATGATTGTATTGTATTTTTAATTTACCCCCAAATTATTGCAACTCCTCCATCGGTGAGAAAAGGGGAATTGTATATTTAATTTTTGGATGGCAACACAGTGTAACTTTGTGGTTTAGGGTCCAGAAGTTTTTACATCACTGTCTTTTTTTGAAGGTGCTCTCAGGTGTTTCTATACACAACTGTTTTAAGACTGAGAATTCACAGGCTACACATAAATAAGCAATAATAATATTTTTACATGTTATAATGCACATGGACACCTATACCCTGCTCTCCCAGCCTGAGCCTCATTTAGCAACTCTAACTATTTTATTAACAATATTAATCAATACTTTCAAAATGCTCTCTTGACCTGAGAGTTGTTAAGCTGCTCTCTGGTAAAAACACATGAAACAAAATGAAATTTTAAATTATCTTCACACTTGCTCAACCATGCTCTCTGCCCTTTCTGCCTGAACTGGTGCCTTCCAAGCTCCTGAGCTAAATCCAGGCCAGCATGGGGCCAAACTGCTGTTTACTGTGGGACTAATTTCAAAGCCAATAAGCTTTTGCACAGCTCCAGCCCTCTGGATGCCGGTGGTGGGGCTGACAGCAACACTGCCAACAGCACTGGACAGGAGCTTGGCAAGGTGGAGACCACCTATGTTCTAAATGTCATGTACATGGCATTATTCAGAACCTAAAATAATCAATACCATCAGCATTGCAGCAACAGTTTCACCAAAAGCTCTGCTGCACAGCCCATTCCAAATGCAATAGTCAAAAATATTCAAGACCATGCAAAGTCACAAGTGAAGAGATTAAGCAACCTGTATCCCTCCAAAACAGATGTAAGAGAGGACATGGAAGTATTCATCAACCCGTTGCCAATAATACCACTCCTTTATCATACTGAGAAAGTTATTTATTGCAAAAATGAGAAACACCTTCAGCCCAAGGAGGAAACCCAAATGAAGCACCTCTGTCACACGGGACATTGGCTGCTCTGGCTGTGCACGTCCCACCTGTCCTGCACTCAACATTCCCCATTCATGGCAAGCACCAGGACTGCTACAGATCACCCACGTGGCCTTCCTTGAGCAAGGCTCTGTTCCACCTCAATGATCACAGAAGGGTTGGAAGGGACCTTAAAGACCATCTCGTTCCAACCCCCTCACATGGGCAGGGACACCTTCCACTAGTCCAACCTGGCCTTGGACACTTCCAGGGATGGGGCTCTCCAGAGCAGAGCTGCAGCTGCACAGAGATGATCAATAGCAACGAGAAAGAGAAAGAAGGAGGAAAGAGAGACGAATGCACAGAACCTGCAAGTTTCCTTAAAGGAGAACTGAAACAAAGGGAAATGAAGATCTTTTGGAAATGTTGCTATTTTCTAATTGTTTGCAACTTGGGTTTGATGCATAAGGAGGAGAAAATGGTCTAAAACTATAGTAGTCTCTAACTCTGTTGAGATAATTGCCCTTCTCCTCCCTCTTCTTAGATGTCTTTGCTGCCCAAACAGAATTCCAGGAGATAAACAGCAGAGCATTTTCCAAAATCAAATTCTTTTTTCTGATCAATTACACCCAACACCTGAATGACATGGCACATGGAGCACTTGCTTATTCTGGCAGTTTAATATCAAAGAATTTATTACCATTTTCAGTACAGTAAAGATTATTTGAGTATTAGGAGGATATACATTAAAATGTAATGTATCTAATGTATAAAATGTAATGACTGCAGAGAGAGTAACATCACACTCGAGTAGAGAAGCAGAAGTAGGCTCTGTTGGAAGCAATTTGGCCCAGTTTGGAAAAGCTAGCTGTTAAAAATCACAGGCAAATCCCAAACTGGCTCTTACCAGCTCCCTTCAGCAAGCTCTGCTTCTTCCCTGCACTGCCTGCTCTGTCCAAGCCACCCCCTACACTGAGCCCACCAAGTGACTCCTCTCCTTCTCCAAGCTTTTAGGACTGAGCACTGAAGCCTCACTCTCTTTACATGCCCCCCTCTGACCCCCTGGGAAATCCCTAAGCAGGATGGTTCTCCTGAAGAATAACCTCAGCTTTCAGGACACCACCATCCCCTTGGAGTGACAACGTTGTCTCTCCTGTCTCACATGGGATCACTGGAAGAAAAATGAGCATATTGGGAAAGCTACCAATTAGGTAGCGTTCAGCACATGACCAAAAAAGAAGGCACTGTGGTGTGAAAGCCAGCCAGTAATAAGTTGCACTTCCATAATTTCATAGGAAAATCCTTGGGGCGCAGCCAGGATTCTGAAAGAAGAAGGCTGTATTTATAGCAATCAGTTTGGTTTGACATATTTCCCCTAATATGCTAAATTACTCCTTCACTATCATCATAACTTCCCCTCAGTCATTGCTCAGCATCTCCTATTAGCCCGGCCTAAAAGCACTTAGGGAGCCTCTCCGGCTGTGACCTCCTTAAGAACGCGTTAATCCCGACGGCAGCGGCGGGGAAGGGGCCGCGCAGCCCCAATTAACCCGCCCGGGGCTGCACCGCCTCTCCCAAAGACCGAGGGGCTCCTCGGCTCCAGCAAGGCTTTGCTATTCCTAATCGGTGTCCTTTCGTCCCTCCCCGTGCACTCCTCCACCCCTCTGCCCATCGCGGATCATTCAATCCCAGGGAAGGCTCTCGGAGTTGCCCCCGAGGAGCGGCAGCTCTCCCACTTGCCCCTGAGCTCGGAGCATGGAGGCGTGAACCAAAGACCCTCAGGATTCCCCGGATAACCCCCGGATCCCCAGCTCTACGACTACGTGGACAATTTTATGGATGACTTGTACCGTCCACGGTTATACAAAAACACGACTACAAGCCATTTATTTAACAACAGCTTGCCCTGATTTCTCACTCGTGGTACGACCATGGCCAGAAGTCCCGCTCAGGCTCAGGGCTCTGCCGTGTGACACTCTGTGTGCATCTGCAGTGAAACAAAGTCCTTGCCCTGAAGAACTGAACTCTGAGAGGCAAATCTGTTATGATGAAGCATGTCAAATCTGATCACCATCCAGCATCTCTGCATTTGCCTCTGCTCATCCTGCTCAGCTAGCCCCAAAAGAACAGTCATTACAGCCCTGGACAATCTCTGTGTGGCAATCCCTGGTTTGTGTGAATAATGCTGGTTATTCCATAACAAATACACCCAGTGATACCTTTATAATGATCATCTTTACACTGTGCTCTCCTCAAAATATTAAGTGACAATAACGTAGTTCTGATTTTATTTTTTAAACCACCTGCATTCTCACATCAAATAGAGACTTTTCCTGTAGAGCCAGAACTGGAAAAAGGATATGCCCTTTTTTTTTATTCAAGGAAAGGGGGGAAAAAAAGAAATAAAATCATGCTTCTTCAACCTTTTTTCCTCCTGCTACTCGGGTGCTTGTCTTTAATGAGCAGCTCCAAATGACAGCTTTAATCACTGCCTCTGGCCACTGAAAGAGGCCGCTAATGATAGGAAAGAACAGAGGACCATTTGCATCAATCAGCTCTAGTCTAAATCACTTTTTATGATAATGCATCCAAGCGAAGAAGAACGTCTCTGATGTCTCCTGCATGATGATGTACCACAGTGCTGTCTCCTCATCTCAGACCTCCACATAAATCTCTTAAAGATGCACACACACCCCACCCTGTGCTGCCAGTGCTGGCCCTCGTTTTCTACACCATTAATGATCTACCACCAGGGTAGAGTCAGGAGAGGTTAAGCAATCAGTTCATTCAGCTTTCACTTTCTGCGGGGGATGCCCACTGCTCCGGGAGAAGGGGAGGGGAATACACAGACAATGCCTGGGCTGTCAAACAAATACAATTTAGGATCCACATAATTCGTGGTTTGCCATTAACATCAGGGGCTGGCAGAGGAAAAACATTGGGCAAAATCTGGAGGGTGCTGCCTGCTACAGCATCACACCTCTGCTACACACGGCACTGAAACGCTGCTACAGCTTTACTCTGTGAGTACACTTTATTTACACAGGAGTGCTTTCAAAGGGACTAATCCCATAAGCACAGATTGCCCCCCCCCCGTGGAAGGGTTTATAGGATCAAGCACAGCCCTGTAATACTAAAACAAAAGACCCGATCCTGCACAAGACAGTGCCCTGATTAGACACCAGCCTGAGAGGGAAGAGCTGGGCCCAATTCCTGACTCAGCCACCAGTCAAGGTCCCATGGTCAAACCAGCTCTGAAAACAGAGAAACTCCTCATCTTCCCAAGCTCCAGCTCTGGGTGTATGAAGAGCTTCATTTGCACTGGACATGGGAACCATATGTACACATACATATTATTATATATGGCCTACACACACTCAGTGTCCTGCACAAACTGACTGTAGCTGAGTCTGCTGGGTGCTTCTATTCCAAAGCACCAAAGCAAACAGGACTGAGTCCCACAGCAACACTGGGCACATTGCAAGGGTAAGATTTCCCTGTGTAGGAACCTCAGTGGGAATCCTAGCTGAACTGGGGGCCTAATTGCCCTTGGCTCCTTTGAAGATCCCAGTGTTCCCAGCCTGGTGCCCTGGCTAACCCCAGTGACCCACGGGCTATCTGCAGGCTGCTCATGTGCTTTGGGGCCAGGGAGACCTGCTGTCCAGGCCAGCTTTGCTGGGATGCATAATGCCCTCCCGCTGGGTCCTGTGTCAAAACAACCTCCCCCTGTCAAAGCAAACTAATAGATGCAACAGCAGATCTACCAGATTCATGTGGGACTCATACAAATGCACAGGGCTGGTTTTATTATTCCCTTTAAATAAGGGGAAAAAAGAGAAGACAATGTTAATTTGATTTTAGAGTTTCTCCTAACTGGCATAATGCTGTATGGGGGAAATGACACCAATTTCCCTGGCAAGTGCTCTGTGTATTCAGTCTGATCCTTCCACACTGCCTGGAGAGGCCAGAGGAGCAATGCTGGGGACTTTATGCTCTTGTAGCTTTGACTGACACTTCTCAGGACACGCTAATCACCTTTCAGGGCAAAAAAAGAAGGAAAAGCTCTGCAAATAGGCAATTCTATTTAATCTACTGATGTTAATAAAAACCTCCTTTTGCTTATGGAAGTAGGCTACGCTCTGCAGGGCTTAGTGTTCCACAGCAAAGGGGGCTCACCGTGCCAGCTGAAGTCATTGGACACTTTTAGTCTCCTGATTAAAACCAGGACGACTACGACTGTATTTATCAGGAGCAAAGGATGAAGGAGAAGGATTTATTTAGTGGGAGCAAAATGCAGACTGAAAATTAGGATACTACAATTCTCTAGATGAGGAATCCTTCCAAGAAAATTGTCTTTTTAGGAAGACATCCAGTCCTGGTGGATCGTTCAGGCCACACGTGGGAAAAGTCACTGGGGCTGCTGGTGAAGCACGTGGCTCTTGGTGGAAGGTGGCCAGGCTGGCCCCAGCAGTCTGATACCAGCATCCAGAAGAGCTAATGGGAAGAATCACAATGGCTTCAGTGGGCTCTGTACTGGGGCCTCAGCAAATGCAATTAAAAAAAAAAGGAAAAAGAAAAAACGAAAAAGAAAAAAAAGACCAGAGCAGTACACAACAGCTGTAGCCCTCCTAAGCCTTTCTTTCTTGCAAATGCTTCCCTTGGCGGCTTTATTTCATTTTATTATAATAAACTTCAAAAGGTGTATTTGATCTGCCAGCATTTTTTTCCCTGTCCACCAGGAGTTCATTTCAGCTGTGCAAGGCAGCAAATACTGTACATTAGGTTAATTTTCATTTCAGCTGTACAACATACATTATTGTTTCACTGCTTGGCTTTAGTGAACTCCTGGTGGATACAGTCAAAACCATACCAGCAGATCAAATGTACTCTTTGAAGTTCCCTATAATGAAACATCTTTAAAAAAAAAAAAAAAGGAGGGAAAAGCTTTTAGAAAGCTTTAAAATATCCTGACTTGTTTGGAGCATTTTAATGTTTTGGCCTGTCCCTTTTAAAAGCAAGTAACAAGAGATTTCATCCTCTCCATCATCCTCTCCAGCTTTTACTCCTAGCAGAAGTTATATTATGGGTGAAGCAGAAATTAATCTCTCACACACAGCTCAATTTAAATGAGCTTGAGGTGATCATGAACCACATCAGCAGATGCTGTACATGGTGGCTGTAACGTAAAAAAATGAAAACAACTGAAACTAGTGTGATTTGAAGGCGGGACTGGACTCTGAAGGCTACAAACTATCTTCAACTTCACTCCAGGAACATGTCAAATTTCATTATAAATCTCAGTGATTAGAACATGGCCTTTGAAAATGTCTCCAAGAGGTTCCCTCCTTGTCACAAGGCCTCCCACAGCTACCCAAGGATCCTAACCCTTCCCTCGTGGACTTCTACTGGTTCAGTTGAATTATCCTCCTGTTTTCTTCATCCTCCAGCTAATCCTGACTCATTTTACTAAGCCAGCCCAGAGTACAACCGACAGAAAGGGCACCAAACTGCACACGGGCGAGGCTGGAACCTCCTGCACCGACTTTACCACCAGTAGACTGTAACGTGGAACTGCATCCTGACTAACACACCCTTCAACACTTGGAGGAGACAACCCTGATTTCAAGCAAACTTCACTGGCTTCATTGCTTGTGATTTGAGAACACGTAAAGCTTGTGGTTAAATGGGATTAACCAAACAGGATCAGGTCTCTGGAATAAAGCAGGTTCAGTAACAAGTTCTTACAGAAGAGCCCAAGGGCATGTGAAGGCTTGTGGATTATCAGTGATGGACCCTTGGAACAAATTTCGGAGATATTCAACCAGTGCAAAGTGAGAGGAGCGTCTGGTTTGGGGTTATTTCACAGGTGAAATGAGTGTAATGGTTTAAAAACCCGGTGATGTCTGTGGCACCCCCAGACCTCAGCCCAGTACAGGTCACCAGCACCCCCCGAGGGTGCTCCCCAGCCCCTCCTGGCCCTCCCTGCTCCCATCCCCCTGTGTGTTCACTGAGTCAAGAGCTGTCACCAGGGTCCTGTAGGTCGACAGGCTGTAAATGGCTCCATCCTCCTGCGAGCCTTCTGTCAGGCACTGAGAGAGCTGCGCTTCCCTCCCGTCATCATCTCACAGCCAACGTCCCATTTTGGACAAAGTAATGAGTATTTGAAACACCCCCCACAGAAAGGAAGAAAAACAAGACACTTTGTGTACACCATTAGTTTTATGCATCTTGTAAGTGCAGTTCCCCAGCTAGAAAATCTCCCACAGCTTTTGGTTCACTTTGAACAAAATCACGTTGGACTTCTGATGAATAGCTCAGCTCAAAATACACTTGGAGGCTTTTCCTTGAATTTTAACTTGGGAGTAAATAACCTACAGTGAAGCTAATTGTATTGAAAATTCAGAATATTGAGGAAACGTTACATGTGATAAATATTTACCCTGAAGGAATTCAAAGGGAGTCTGTAACAATTTATTTCTAACCAATACCAAGTAATATTAAATTGCAGGGAAAATGCAGCCCCAAACCCTATATTTTTCCAACTTGTACTAATGATCGTTCTTTGTGAAAAATGCCAGACAACAATGTCCTTTAACCATGCAGCTACACACCATAATGGGGGCTCATACTCTGTGTTAACATATTTCATCCCAACGTCCTCCGCGAAACAACGGATTGATTCTGCTTCCACTTAAATTGGTGTAACTAATTAGACCCAACTAGAATTACTCCTGATCCTATTCATGTAAACAGTCTTGATGACTTCAGTGGGGCTATTAGTGAAAATAAGGACTCACACAGAGTAAGGATTTATGGGCTCAAATCCTCTCTATTTGAAGCCTCAGTAAAATGCAGCCAATTCCAACACAGAAGGAGAAAGCTGAGCTGTGCACAGCTTAAGAGTGGAAGAGTGAAAAAAGGGGAGCATTTTGGCCAAATAAACTGGGAGAAAAATCACTCTGTGAAAGAACTGTCAAATAAAAGACCCGGTGCTGAGATTTTCAAAAGGAGTACCTGGGGAGAGGCTGGAAATTCAGAAGGCACTGGTGACACAAGTACTCAGCACCCCATGGCTTCCACCAGAGCTCTTGCTTGAGAAAGGTATTTGAGAACATTTATCCACACAGGATTTTTCCTTTAAGCCAAAACTAGTGAGGACATGCACGGAAATGTAAAAGGTTTCATTCTGAGCTCGCCTTGACAATGCAGATCAGCCTCATGTTTCAAATGAACCAGTTCATCCAGACTTTGTAGTGCCTACATTCAGCCCGTTGAGCGAATGCTAAAGCAGATGATTACAAAATAAAGGTTCTTCTAAAAAAAAGGAAGAGGGGGAGAAACTATATTAATCACTACCAGAAAACATCTGTTTTTAAATGAGGCGGTTTTGATCTATACTGTTTGTGATGCAAGGGGAAGGCTTTGCCATCCATATGACAACCAGATCTTCATTTTGTTGGGATTAGGGGTCAGCACAGGGGACTGGGGGAGGGAAGAGTGGGAAGGGAGAAGGAGAAAGATTCCTGTAACAAATGCCAGGACGCTTACTCTATAAACACAACCTACAGACCACGAGCCACAAGTCCACTTTCAGCATTTCTGCTTGATTTATAACAGGATAAACCAATTAAAAGTTGAAGATTTTATCTCATTTACAGATATATGAGAGGCTTCTCTTCAAACACCCTTAATTATACACCAAGGGTGGGATCAAAATGAAGATGCTGCAGAGACACTTAGGAATAGTCACTTCAAACACACAGAGACAACAGAAGGCAGCAGAAAGTTGTCCTTCTGTTTATCACTTCTGTAACTGAAACCATTTCAGAAAGGACAACATCAGGGCCTTTGCTACAGGACAGCTGGAGACTGAGCAGAGACCTGCTCCCTGCCACCAGCAGGGCAAGAACAGAATTGACCAAGTTTCTAAATCTTATTCTTGGGCTTTATAAACAAAAGTTAAATTGTCTGAAGAGAAAAAAAAGTGAAGAAAGGGACAGTCTTTTACCCAAGAATCAAATCTGAGCTAATCCTGCAACAAGTGAAGGACACCTTGATGTGGAGAGAGTAGCACTACAATGTGAGACAAGCAGTCTCTGCACCAGTTGCTTATTCCATCTTTCTCTCACCCCGTGGCATTTCAGCTGACAGTGCTTCAGCCCACTCCTCTCCAAAATGACTAGAATTGGCTTTCTGATCTAACAGAATAGAGGGCTTCAAAAGTGCTTGAAGATCTTCGGTAAAGGTTTAGAGTAGTTTGGGTTATATTCCTACAGCTGCACTTGCTATACGTGCTGACTTGGTAGTCATGCCTGTCTGCCTGGTGTGCCAGAAACTGTGTTAAAAGAAAATCTGATTTCCTCCCACCTCTGGAACCCATGGAAAGCAGGTACCTCAAAGCACATTTCCTTTGAGGATTTTGTCTCACCCAACCCTCTTGTCACCACCTTTCCTGTAAGATTCTTTCTCCTCGACTCAGCTGAAACATATTGCCTTAGAAATACCTTTGTATCATCTTATTTTTCTGCATCTTCTCACTGCTCCCAAGAAATTCAGAAATCAACCCCAAGACATGAAAGGGAAGTTTCAGACTCCAGGAAACATGAGGAACACAATTCAAGCATTGCATTTCCTCCTGCATCACAAAAAACCACACTACAAGGGCTGCAGAAGTTTATTTTTCACTGAGACTGACATAAGCATCTGACAACCTGCATCATAATGAACATTATTATTTTAATGTTGTGTTTAACATTGCTCCTTATCTTCCCCAGTACGCACAGCAGTGTATGGTAGGGTGAACAGGGTAAGTGAATACATCACTCCTTCCCTCCTCCTACTCCCCTTGTGCTTTAACTGCACACAGGAATGTACAATTGAAGCAGCTTAATTAATCCTCAGACTTTAAAGTGATGGCAGGAGGAACGTTCAACCCGTGTACAAATGCTTACAAACACTTCCAAAGAGATACTGAGGGTCTCCTGAAGAGCCTGAAGAAAGGAAGGAAACTCCACTGCTATTTTTGCACCCACATCCAAGATGGTGGATGAGGAGTGGGGTCCTGCCTACGAGCCAAAGGGCACTGCAGACCCTGCAGGAGTTTTGTGCCCAAGGATCCTTCCCAAGAGTCTATCCCAGCATGTACTCCTGGAAGAACAGAAATTCAGACAGCAAGCTTTTCTGCTGCATGAGCAACACATTCTTCCTACTTACCACCGACTTCCCAGTGGATTGGCAGCTACCCAGGCTACACAGCTTAGAGGCCAGGATGAGCTTTGCCATTTCTATCCCATAATAAAGGCACAGTCTTTCATTTTGGATCCCAGGCCCATCGTGGATATCCTTACCTTTGTCACCTGGTGATTAAGGCCACCATGACATGCTCTCCATGGGTCATTTGGAAATTTGAGCTGGAGGAAAAGGCTGCTGCCTACTTATTAAGTGGTGTGTCACAGGGAAAGCTGATTACAGCCATGCTCCAAAATATGTGTTGGCTTCTGATTAGTTTTCTGGTAGAATTAAGGTTTTGGTTTTGACCTACAAAGCAGTGAATGCTTTGGGCACTAATTACTTAAAAGCTCATTCCTCCCTCTGCGCTGTAACATGACAAGTTGTGGTTAGTGGGTGTTCTTGAGCTGACAGTCCCTCGGGGGTTGTTTGACTGCAAAGTGAACTCAAATAACTCAAGTCCTATCAACACGCAGGAGCCCTTAACTCAGAGCCCAGACAAGCTCTTTAATTCCCTCATGTAGGGACATAAGTTAAACCTTACTCAGTGCTCACACTCGGGCTGATGTGACAGATCCATCCTGGGAGCGCTGGCAGCTGGAGCACACTGAGAGTTGCTCAGTGCCCTCCCAGAGAACTTCCCTGGCTCCCTGAGGACAACCAAGTGCTGCCACCCTCAGCTGGGAAGGGATTAAAAGACTGCCCAAAACTCCTGCTGTCACCCCAGGAGTGTCCCCTAGGCCAAAGGAGTAAAGCAGTGCCAGGAAAGGGCCCTGGGGTCCTGGTGGGTGCCAGTTGGCCCTGAGTCAGCAGTGCCCTGGCAGCCAGGAGGGCCAACCCTGTCCTGGGGGCATCAGGGAGGGGATTGTCCCGCTCTGCTCTGCCCTGGGGCGGCCTCACCTCAACATTGGGGCAGTTTGGGGGGACACAATGGAGGGAAGGGATTGAGCCATTAGAGAGTGTCCAAAGAAGGCCACGAGGATGGGGAAGGGCCTTGATTTGAAGCCACCTGAGGACACTGAGGGCACTTGGTGTGTTCAGCTGGAGCAGAGGAGACTGAGGGGAGACCTCACTGCAGTTCCAACTGCCTGGGCAGGGGCAGAGGAGGGGTAGGGACTGAGCTCTGCTCTGGGGGGACCAGGGACAGCAGCCAGGGAATGGCTGGAGCTGTGTCAGGGCAGGCTCAGGTTGGATCTCAGCCAAAGGTTCTTCCCCCAGAGGCTGGTTGGGCACTGCCCAGGCTCCCCAGGGCAGTGGGCACAGCCCCAAGGCTGCCAGAGCTCAGGGAGGGTTTGGCTGATCCTCTGGGGCACAGGGGGTGACTCTTGGGGCTGGGCCTGTGCAGGGCTGAGGGTTGGACTCCCTGATCCTTGGGGGTCCCTTTCAACTCAGCAGATTCTGGGATTCTGTAAGGTGGGAAGATCCCAGTGCAGTGATGGCCACTGTGATTCTGAGCTGGGGCTGCAACTTGCACACAGGTTACTTTTATCAGCTCTTCAGAGAAGACATAATAGTGAAGAGTCTTAGCCCAGGTGGCGCTGGCCTTTACCAGGAGCACCTCTTGCTCTTCAATTCCCTGAGTGTTTTAGACATTCTGGACTTCCTACAAAATCCACCTCTCCTTTCGGGATCAGAGACTTCAGACGGCTGGTTATGATAACTGTGGCTGCTCTGACCTTTCAGCTTCTCCTGTTAACCACACAGACTAACTAACAGTTGGGAGATAAGAGGCTAACAGTAATTTATATCAATTTTGTACATTTTAGAAATACAACAATACATTTTCAAAGTTCCACTGGTTTAGGCAGGTCTTTGTTGCATTTAATTAAAAGATGAGACAAAGAAGATATGCACTCATATTGCACAAACTGCAAAGTTAATGCATGAAAAACACGTTTCCCATTCAGAGCTTCTCCATTCCAACCCTTTCCTCATGCTTTCTGCTTATTCACCTGCTCCAGGGAAAGTTCTGTGTGTGCCCTGTGTGTGCTGAGACACAGCCACAGGCAAGGCCAGGCCAGTGTCACACTGAGAACCAAACCTTCCACGAGAATCCCTGGCACAGCACAACACATTCCAAAGAGTCAGCTGAAGGGAACCTATTGGTTACAGACCTGCCTTCCCCCACTCCTTCTTTAAGCTTTGTTTTCCATTTTCCTTGCTTCATGTGTTTTCCAGTGGATCCTTTGGCCTCCCTTACACACCCGTGATTATTCCATGATAAAGAGACCCTTAATAAAATATTAGAAATGAGTAACATCACCTCCAGGCCCACAGGTGTCCATCACCTACCCAGTGGAAACTCAAGTAGCAGTTTCCAAGATCATTACTGTAGAATCCCAGAATGGTTTGGGTTGGAAGGGACCTCTAAGACCATCTCGTTCCAATCCCCTGCCATGGGCAGGGACACCTTCCACCAGCCCAGGTTGCTCCAAGCCCCGTCCAACCTGGCCTTGGACACTTCCAGGGATGGGGCAGCCACAGCTTCTCTGGGCAACCTGTGCCAGGGCCTCCCCACCCTCACAGGGAAGAATTCCTTCCCAATATCCAGTCTAAATCTCAGCTATAACTCCTAAACCCCAATATTGTACATCTGTCATTCAGTAATACCTTTCATGTGTTAACAGTATAATGCAATGTAGAATACTTATAAAGTCCAGATAGGATAAAGTCAGTTTAATCATGAAAACCTCCTATATTTGTTTCAACTCTGATACCACTTGTTAGTCAAAAAATGGGTTTAAACCACACATTTCTTTCAAAAAGGGAGAATAATATTTATCCATCAGCAGTTTCTGCACTACAATTTCTATACTCAAAGACAATGAATCCTTAGATCCAACACTTCCAGGTTCCTTGGTGCTGCAGAATGTACTTTATCTAGGTTTTCAATCCCATATATTCAATATGGGAAAGCCCTTTTCTCTTGTTCTCCTTTGTACTGGGCTCTGTTGTTGCTGTCTTACTAAAATCAGGTTAACACGGAATTATTGCTCAGAGGCCACTTGTTCATTACGCAGGTGTCACATGCTTTGCTAAATTTCTCTGCTCCACTTCTGAAAGAATCCAACTCAACAGAGCAGAGCAGAAGCTAAAAGCACAGATTTACTTTTTATTCTGAGCCACTGCGTCATCAGCTGGTTATTTAAAACTTTGTTCCGAGGGGCTGAGCCCAAGAGGCCAAGACTTTCCACTTAATAGGACTGAACAAACTCCTCAGCGTGCTTCTAGGGATATACTTCTGCATCATCATTAGCAATACTGATTTATATTTATATTATGTCCCATAAGGTTCCCATATTCACTCTATAATATATAACATCCACATGGCAATGAAGGCATCCATAGCATGAGGTACAACAGCAGCAGAGCCACAGGAGCTTATGAAGTATTTATCAGTAAGTGCTACAAACTGTAAAACTTGCAATATGAATGGTAAAATTATATAAAATAAGAGGTATAAAAGTAAGTCATTATAATTTGAGGTTGCTAATATTGCAGTTACCCTTGGCTAGTGTTCTTGGCATTGTTAGTTATGATATATAGGAGCTTACACACACCCCAGACAGAATTAAACACACACAGCTTATAGACTGCACATGAGTTTTGCAAGAGAACTGGTTTTGATGAAGGAGTTCTGACTGTTTCCAAGCACCCACAGCTCCAAATTCTTCTTCAGGCCATAGCAAGCAAAGAAGACAAACCTTTGAGTGGTTTTTGCTTTGTGACCCACACCCTGACATTTCTCAGACCCCCCCAGCTCTCCCCTCTCATGGGGCACCATGTGCAGCCCACAGATTTATCCCTGACACCACCTTGCAGGAGTAAAACCTTTGTCACCCTGGGCAAACAAGTGCTTGTGAACAACTGAAAAAGGAGACAGTGTCCACCTCACCTGCATTTGTAAAGTTTCTGTATCTGGTAAAAGTTTACATAAGCTATGAATGAAAAAAAACCGAAAGCCGAGTCTCCTTAGAAAGGAATTTTTACCATCACCCCTTTTCAAATCATGCCTTTAGAAACCAAACTCTCTGCTTGCATCTCCAAGCCATGTCTGTAGGCTCTGCATTCAATTCCTCACCAAACTCCACCACTATTCCCCTGTCAGCTGTGACCTCCTATCCCTTAAAAGAGCTCCACAAAAACATCCACTTTCTCAGTGTGCTGGACCTTCCTGCAGTTCTCCTGTCCTTCCCAGATAAAACACAGCAAAACTGCACTATAATTACACAAAGTCTTAATTAAACTAAAGAATTTAAAGCATCTCCAATGTTTTTATTACCAGCAGTAGTGCCATTCCATCAGGATGACAGACTTGCATGTATTACTGAGCCCCTAATTAGCAATTGCTTTCCTGGTTAATAATTATTAAAATGCTATTAGAAAATATGTTTAAAATACATATTGCCATGAAGTTGTGTGTCTGCACCTACCAGGTCTGAAGCATGATGAAGCAGCAGTGGCTGGAGAGCAGCTCACTTCTGGTCCTAGAAGGGCACCAGCTGGGTCAGATCCTGCTCTCCCCTCAGCAGCAATCCCAGCTGCCAACCCAAATCCTTGCACAAGGCAGGAGTGGGTGCTGGAAACCTTACATCTCAGAGCTGTTGGACCCCAGGAGCATGGCATCATCCCAGCCTGCTGGTGGGACAGTGTCCCAGATTGCTGTCACCCCATTCCAGCACTCCCTGCTCCCAGGAGATCTCTCCATGGGGGTGGCTGTTGCTCAGCTCACACACTCCCCACCCCACCAGTGAGGTGCAGGCAACACCTGACAACACTTTTGGTTGGGCCAAACAACAGCTGCTGCCATCAGTGTCCACCAGGGCAAGGGGGCACAGCAGGCTCCTGTTATCCCATGGAGCAGCACTGCCCCCAAGGCCTCAGTGCCCCCATTCACATGACTGTGTGAAAGCCTCAAAGAAGGTAAATTCCTACAAATAGAGTCTCCCTTATGGTTACAAGGACCAGTTTGAAAATGCAAACATGGGAAACTCAACACCCATCAGAAGAGCTGGGGCAGGGGAGGGAAGCTGGGACCTGGCCTGGCCCACAGTGCAGGGTGGGTGGGTGATGACTCTTCCCTGCACTGTCATAGTCCTGGAAACTCCACTGCAGTGACAGGTTTAACCTGGATTTAAACCATGGCAGGAGTAAATATGACTCCAGATTCCTCCCAATTACTCACAGCCCATCCCCAAACCCACAAATCCTGATGTGAAACTTTCCTTTAATGATCACTTCATAATGCATGTACCACCAGCAGAAACCTCTGGTAACCAAATTCTTTTTCATCTGTGGCCAGACCAGATCTTCCCTGAAGCGTTCCATGCCTGAAACAGCTATTTTTTCTGCTCACAAACAATACAGCACCCAGAAACATTCACCTAGAAATGCTCAGAAACACATTTCCACCCCCCGGCTCCTGAGCTAGAGCACTGACACTTTCCTCTTCTGCATCCCATGGCTGCAGGGTTAATAACAGGGGTTCCTACACAATTTCAGTGCTGCAATTCAAAATTTGCTCCTTGTAGAAGATGTTTAGAAAGGAGGAAAAGCTTGGAGATGGAAAAATAATTAATTACTTGCCTCTTCCTGTTTTTCATTACCCATTAAAATAGTTCACAATAAAATCAAAATTATTGCTTTGGTATTCAAGAAATTTTATATCCAGCTTCCACTGGAGGAAATGCTGCTTTTTCCTATTAATCCAGGACTTTAAAATGACAGCAAGTACACTAGGGAGGTGTCTGTGTAATAAACCCCCCACACTGATCAGGGATGCATATTTATGTGGCAAACTTGGGATGCTTTAATTTTACTATGGGGAATGGATGTGTGCTGCTTCCCAGCTTGGGATGGGCATTTTAATGTGAAAAGGAGAAAATTCCCACGGTGGTCCGGCCCTCCAAACCCAGCACTCCCTGCACACCTCCAAGCCTTGCCCTGGAAAGCTCTGGGCAGAGTCCCTGTGAGTTTGCTGGAGAGAAGCCAACGCTGCATATCCATCAAATATGGGCTGGGATCATTTTTGCTGGAAAGGCCTGTGAGTGCCACACTGCATCCCCATGGAACCAAAGGATGGCACCCCTAATCCACTGCAGCAGGACTCTGGCCACACCTGGAGGCAGAAGTAGCTTCAAGCAAAACCATGACAACCATCACACCTTCCAGTGTCACCAGCCATCCCAGGTTCATGCCCAGTGCTGTCTCAGCAAGAGTGGTATTTTTGGGACTGACTCACTGTTGAAAGTAATGATGAGGAGTGAGGGGGATTGGAAAGCACGTGATGGGCAGTGAATCCTTTTGCTTAGTCAGTCTGGTGAGAATGACTTTCAAACAACCCAAGAACACAAAGAAGGCACTAAAAAGGAGATCTATTTGGTTTTATTAGATGGAGAATAAGGCCACTTCTTCAATCAGTGAAATTCTCCATGTGAAATGGAGGTTTATTCACCTTTTTATATTGTCATTTAATAAGCTCGTAAGTGAAGAATTATGAAACCAAGGTAATACTGAACCCCATTTTCATATTTCCAGTCATGCAGTTTTTCTGCTTTGCTAACTTCTAGACACTCAGCTCATATTCTACCCACATCTTTAAAGGTCATTGTTCCCATAGGACTTTTGGTGGTTTTTTTTTTTTTTGGTAGATAGAGATGCAACTGCGAAAAGGATCATGGCCACTTAAGTTCCTTCCTACATCGCTCTTGTCTCCTCTTAAAAAATAAGAAGGCTGCTGTGTCTCTGTAGGAAAGGTTCTGAAAGGATTCTGGAGGCATACAGAGTCTTCAACAAAAGTTTCAAAGCAGCTTCATCATTTGCAGTGAATACAAGTTTTTGAGCGATATGTAGGAAGAAGCTTGAATAAGCTCAGATCTCAGAACTGAAGGCTTCTCTAAAGAAAAAGCTCTAGAAATGCCTGCATTTAGATGGGGGAAATGTGTGTGAATCAAGAACAAAGCCCCGAGACGCAGCGAGAGGAATAACCTTTCAGATCAAGCTGGTTTCCCCACCTAGAGAGTTCCAGCCTGCACGTTCCCATTTGATGCAAATGTCTGTCAGAATAGCACTACTGGAAAACAGATAAAAGATTAGCTGTGACATTATGAAAAATGAAAGCTTCAAAATGGCTATAAGTTTCATGAAAAAAAAACCCCAACAGACATCCTTTCTGAAAGGCAACAGTAGCCCCTGTGGTTTATTCAGCACCACAGCCCCATTGGCAGCCACTGGTGTTTGAACGACTTCTCCCAGCTCATCCCTGTGCAGCAGCTTCCCCACTGCCTCCTCTGCTGAAAACAGGACCAGGGGACAATCCCAGCTGTGCTTCTGATGGAGCACCTCTCCTGTGAGGAAAGGCTGAGGGAGCTGAAGTTGATCAACGTGGAGAAGAGAAGGCTCCAGGATGAACTTTGAGCCCTTTCCAGTGCCTAAAGGGGCTCCAAGAGAGCTGGAAAGGGACTTGGGACAAGGAATGGAGGGACAGGACAAGGGGGAATGGCTTCAAACTGGAAGAGGGGAGGTTGAGATTGGGTAATAGGAAGTAATTCTTGGCTGTTCAGGTGGTGAGGCCCTAGCACAGGTTGCCCAGAGAAGCTGTGGCTGCCCCATCCCTGGAAGTGTCCAAGGCCAGGTTGGACGGGGCTTGGAGCAACCTGGGCTAGTGGAAGGTGTCCCCTCCCATGGCAGGGGTGGGTGGAACAAGATGGGCTTTAAGGTCCCTTCCAACCAAACCATTCTGAGATTCTAAGATTCCTTTCTCTCAACTAGAAATGGTGATAGAAATTCAGGTGAAATAGCTGCACATGCAGCACACTCGATTTCACGGGAGAATTACACATTCCAGGCAGAGATTTTGAGAGCAGGCAAGGATTAGATTTTCACACCAGCCTTCACTGAGCAGCCCAACCATTGGTCTTTCATTTACCAGAGAAGGCCTACGCTGGGGACACCTTTGCTGCACAGATTTCTGCTGTTCCCTTCACCAGAAAAGGAAGCTGCAGGTACCTGTAGCAGTGGTATAAATCTACTCCTCATCTTCAGCCACCAGCAGTTGCTCAGCTGGAGGGGGTTTGTGGCAGAGGACCCACCTACCCCAGCCAGGACTCTCAGCAGGGAGACTCAGGACATCTGTGCAAGTGTCTCATTCAGCTGGTGTAAACTGGCATCATTCCACGGACACCAGCGGAGTCCTGCTCATTTATATAAACTGGTGATCTCACTCTCTGTAATTACATCCCATTTCCTATCCACAAATACTGTCCTGTACAGCAAGATCTCAGTCACCCGTGACATTCCTCTTGCATGCTCTGAGAGCCCAGTCCTAAGGCCCAGGAATACAATCTAATGGATTTCGATGAACTACACCTTTACATTCACAGCAATACAGCACCTCACATTAAACACAAGGCTCAGCCTAACTACTCCCAGTTCACAGCTATTGTTTTCATTAAGTGGAGGTCAGGCAATACAGATACTGCTTGACACCTGCATTTTTCATTGCTCAGTCATTCTCCCTGGTGCTGCACAAGTGACATTTGGGTACTTGTGTTGAAAAAGCTGTGAAATGATATTGAAAATCTGGAAAGCAAGCCCTGACAGGCCCTGGGATGGTGCAGCGATGGGGGACAGGCAGGGAGCGAGACAGAAATAATCCTGCCACCTTGTGCCACCCCTGGAATGATGATTCCCCTGTTCTGTCAGGTGTGTATTGACAAAGCCAGTGTCTTGCCAGCCACTTCCTGGGAAAGACCTTGAACCTTCAGCAGCAGCCTTAGCAAACCAGGAGTTGCTGCAGAGCACCTGCTCTCTCACCTGTGAGCACCTTCAAGGACCAGTTCTGTACACACCTGAGGACCAGCTGAGACCTCTGGAGCTGCAGCAGCTGAGGACACCCAGCATGGTGAGACAGGCCCTGTGGAAGAGTCCTGCTCACCGTGGGATTGGTGTTACCCAGGGGGTTTGGGCCCTGCTGCAGCCAGAGAGGCACTGGGGTGTGCAGAGAGCCTGGGATCCTGCAGCAGCTGCCCACATGGCACTTAATTCTGGAAGACAGAACCAGTCCAGTGTTAAATTAACAACTGAGAGCGGTGCAGGGAGTTGGGCCGATGCTGAAGTTGTTTGGGTTGGATTGTGGTTCCTCGTTTTCCCGAGCAGGGCAGCGTTCCAGCGCTCCGAGGTGAAAATGCCTTTGTGCTCCTCAGCAACTCTGAATAAGCACAGTCGCTTTTTAAATTGAAACCCATATCAGACAATTCCCAGGAAAATGACAATATAGAACAGCTCCAACTAAAGCCCTTCAGTGTCCAGAAGTATGAGCTCTCCATATGGTGAAGGGAGGAACTGTGCTTCCCTGGCCAATGTCTGCAGGGCACAAATGGGATGAAAAGTTCCCTGTCCCAGGCTACGGAATTACCCACAAATTGCAGGCTCACAATCCATCCAGGGTTTAATTAATACATCCTCAGAAAGCCACAGTACTCTGGCTGTTGTTAGACATGCTGATTTTTCAGTGTGGTTGAAGTTCCATTTATGATTTCAGTAAAAGCTCCATTTTTTTCCTCTCTCTCTAGTTAAAAAATGAGCCTCCAGCTACAAATTGGACGATTACAGACAGTATTGTAAAGCAGCAGTAAAAAAGTGTTAATGAGCTGCAGGATATCAGAAGCAAAAAAGAAAATATTTCCCCCGCAGGCCAAACAAAATTAATTTTAAAAATTAATGTAAACCACTAATGCAGCAAGTGCCTCCATTAAATTATGGGGCTCTGACATGTACAATGCAATATTTTTGCCATTGAATTTGTTATCTAAAAGGTGTTCATTGTTTATTATGGTGTGAAAAGCTGTTTTGCTCCAGATAGGCTGGTTCATTAAGAAATTGGATCCTTGCCATAGCCCTATTTCTTAGCAATGAAGTGATGCCCTGTAGCAAAAAATGCAGAGAGCGGCTCTCTGTTTAATATCAGAAATGTAAATCAAAAGACTCCAGTCTGCTTTTTAAATGGCTTTTGGTCTTTACAGAACTGAAATTCACCCCCAAATATTTCACATTGCTGGCTGGTCAAAACGGCTCCTCCAAATTCCAGCTCTGCTGAATGATTATCATAATAATAATCCCTGTCAATGAGGGGTTTGTAACTGCTCATGCTACTAAAACAATTTTAATTCTGCTGGTTCATTCATCAAACTGTAACAGGTTTGATTTTAAGAAGGGAAAGAAAACCATGTTTTAACTGCCTAAGGAGAAAATAACATTCTGATAAGAACCAAGATATGTATAATTACACAAAAGCTAATGACTTTTAATATTTCAGGGCTGAAAATTTCACATAACTGGATTTTGATGTTTCTGTGTGTGCTGAACAGGATCTTTTCCAGCAAAGACTCTCAGCATTAAAAGTCATCACTGAGAACCAGGGTTGGACCCATGTGAGTGTGGGACCTTGGTGGGGGAACTGGAGGAGGTGTGTCCATAGGGACAGGAGAGGATATGGCCTTAGGGAATAGGACTAGGCAGGGAAACAAGAGCTGCTTTTGTTTCTTGATGTTGATGAGAAACATCAGAGCTTTTGAGTCTAAATAACAGTGGGAAGAGAGAAAATAAAATCTAACCAAAAGCCCTCTGTTGGCTTATAAAAAATTACTCTATTTAGCAAAATTAGATATTTTGTTGGCCTTCATTTATGAGCCAAAACACCCTGAGGGGGACTACTTACCAACTTTAATTAGTAATAAAAAGCTTACAAGTGGCAGGGGAACCAGAACTGGAGTCCATGGGCCAAATCCTCCGCTCAAATTACGTCAGTTTAAATTTAGGTTCTTCTTACCTTCAAAGAAGTTGCCTTGTGCTTCCCATGGGACAGCCTTGTGGCCTCAAGTCACACCAAAGACAGGAGACCTGTGCTGGGACTGATGCACTGAAAAACTGCCATTTGACCAAGTTTAAAAGATTGTTGTCAGGAGATTTTTATGTGCTTGAGGCAAGAATTACTGAGGATTAATGACTGTATGTTGGGGTTGCAGGGCAAGGGTTTGGTAGCAGGGGGGCTCCAGGGGTGGCTTCTGTGAAAGCTGCTGGAAGCTTCCCCTGTGTCCCACAGACCCAATGCCAGACGGCTCCAAGGGGGCTCCCATGGAGATCCATGGGGGATCAGAGATCCCCACGCAGCCCCTGGAGGAGCCCAGGCCAGAGCAGGCGGTGTCTGAAGGAGTCTGTGACCCTGTGCTGCAGCAGGGTCCTGGCAGGACCTGTGGATCCATGGAAAGAGGAGCCCACACTGGAGCAGGATTGCTGGAAGGACTTGTGACCATGTGGAGGATCCAC
>NW_016690288.1:1468998-1476498 GCF_001604755.1 Lepidothrix coronata
AGCAGTTCCTGAAGGACTGACCCCGTGGGAAGGGATCCACACTGGAGCAGTTCCTGAAGGACTGACCCCGTGGGAAGGGATCCACACTGGAGCAGGGGCAGAGTTTGAGCAATCCAACCCCTGTGGAGGGAGGAGCAGCAGAGAGAGGGTGTGATGAAGTGACCACAGCTCCCATTCCTTGTCCCTCTGTGCCACTTGGGCTGAGCAGGGAGAGAAAATCCAGAGCCAGCAGGTCTTGCAGGGAGCACCCTGTGATTTGCCACCTTGCCCATACTCAACTTTTATTCCTCTGCCAATGTACCAGCTTGAAAATGAACAGCATCAAAGCAATAAAGCTTGGTGTTCATCCGTGGAAGTCTCTGAGATATCAGCACCTTTACTACAGACAGAGAGGCTTCTATGGTTAAAGCAGTAGGATATATTGACATATATTTATGTGCATGTGATACTCATGTTAAAAATTTCCAAATGAACAATCACTCCTTAAAATTAGCAAAGGGACTAATCCTGCTGCCATGCACTTGACTGACTGTAGTTTACCTCTGTTGGCTTTTAGCTGCTAAACTCTCAGGTGAGGAGATAATTCAGCTCAGCTTTCTTCTTTTGATCTGAGAAACTAAGTTTATACAAACCTTTCACAGTGAAATCAAAAATCACATGAAAAAACAGGCAGTGCTGGGAGACAGAGCCTGGACATGAGACCAGCCAGAGCATGATTTATCATAGACCTTTCATCAGACCTTCCTGTGAAATCTAATTTAACTCTCCCGAAAGAAACTTCACCAGTGCCAGACACAACCTGCCCTGATGGCAGCCCTAGTGAGGCCACAGACGAGGCTCTTGGTGAGAGGTGTCACACTGAGGCCCAGACCTGCTCCCACTGTGGTGGCAGAGGGGACCCCACGCCCCATCAACATATTCCAGAGCTACTGAGCAGCCCTGCAAGTGTTGGACTTTCAACAGTTGCCCACAGAGGAGAGGCACCTCTTGTCCCCCACAACATCAACCTTTTTTTGGTTTTTTTTTTACTGAAGAGATGTTGGTCAGATGGGGAGAGACCCTGGCATGTGACCATGGATACGACAAGGACCCAGGTATACACTTTATTTCAATGTGGTGCCTCTGCCCATCACATGCTTTGGCAGCTCAGCAGTGGTCAGGTGAAAAAACACTGGGTTATAACCCAAAGAAGGGTCAGGAAGGAACAAAGAAGAGAGCAAGCAAGATCATTTCCAGCCCTCTCCATAAGGCAAAGGTCTGGATCAGAAGAAGGTAATTTCTGGACCAACTGTATTAATTCATGAAGCAACACCTTGTCCTGCTCCAGCTTCTAAAATGCTTCCATTTTCCAGGCCTAAGAGAGTTGACAAACAAGCTCCTCCCTTACCCGAGCCTGCTGCACATTGCAATTTTATAGTTTGCATATTTTAGCCCAAATTCCCTCCTTCTACTTTACAAGGGACCCGGACAAGTGACCTTTAGCAGCAACCGCACCAGAAAGGGACTGAGGGATCAGTGTGATGGCTTTGTGCAGACATATTGATCACACACACACGTGCTGCTGTTTTCTGTGCATCAGGAGGAGTCGTTTTAAACAGACAAATAATAAAAATAAATCAGGGCCCAACAATACAGAACAGCATTTCACTTGTTTCCTCTCCATCCATCTGATGAACAAGCACAGGGAAGGCAAGGGGGGGGTTGGTACTTGGTGGTGACGTGGATAGACTCAAATTTGGTCCCAGTTACACTGGTGTAAAACCAGTGTTTGGGATTACTCTGGATTGACATCCAAGTCCCTGTGTTTTACCATCTGTAAAGTGCCTCTGCGGATCTGACCTACATCACTGGAATGAGAGGGGTAGCACAAGCATTTGGAAGTGATGCTCCTCTATTAGCGATGAGATTAATTAAGACGCCGCTGGGCACTTCTCCACAGTCAGGCAAGGCTGTTAATGGCCATTGATTTTTTTTTTTTTAAACAGCGTGTACAAGTTTAAATGGTGTAAACTCCCCTAGATTCCCTTTCCCTACCTTCGTCTCCCCTGCTAGGGGTTAACCACGCTGGAGATAGGGGAAAAAAACAGTCCCCTCCTTCCTTTGCCTGCGGCACCAAGATCAGGAAATTCACTGCTAAGCACTGCAGTTGTGATTTCTGATTTCAACTGGCAGCACAGAGAATTGAACTCCAGTCCCCCGAGTACAGCAGGCTGCGCCAGGCAGGCCTTGAGCTTGTTAAAACTGTGGTGCTGCCATGCGGTTATCAATTTTAAATTAATCTCTCCCTCCATGCACACTTATCCTCCCCCACCATCTCTTAAAGTGGCTGCTAAAAATATAAACTCCAGGATACCTTGCTCTAAGACTTAACTAAGTAAAAATCGGGATACTATTAATTATAGGTTTCCTTCAGCCTCAGCACCTGGAAAAACGGATTTCTGTGCTGTCTCAGGGATTTGCCTAATCCACTTCCTGCCGTAAAGCCAACCACAGTCATGGCTGTCTTAGCATCCCACCAGGCAAATCCTCCCTCCCACGATGAGACCCTCTCCAGGAGTGTCCTGTCTCGAGGCTGGAGCAGCCAGCCAGGAATGGAAGCTCTGTGGGCTCAGTGTGAGCTCTTCTCTCAACCAAATCTGCCCTGCTGAGAGAGGCCAGAGGTTCAGACACTGGTTCCTTGACTTCCCCCGTCCCACTGCAGCAAACCTGAGCTGTCAAGAAGGTGCTGTGCTGCACCCCAGGGGTAACCCCTCACTTCAACCACCACTGCCCTGACTGGGGTTGTAAAAATTACCCCCAAATCCAACTTAATGGCTTGGCTCCCTCATCACGCCGGAGTCTGAGTGTCTGCCTCCATTTAAGAGCGGCCGGGCTAATATGGGCCAGGTTTTGTAAAGCCTTTGTAGTTGCCCATGTGCACCTGAAATAACAAATACCTGCAGGCTGGCACCGTGCACGTGGCAGCCCCAGACCTTCCAGGGCTTTATCTCCTGCAGCTGCAATTGCTACACAAGTCAAATTGCAGAGGCACTGAGAGGGAGGTCACCTGGCTCCGGAAGGGGGCTCAGGAAAGCAATCAGCTGGCATCTGAGCAGGGGCCACGCCACCACCTCGGTGTCAAATGTGAAAATCTGTGGAGGTGAGTTTATAAACGACTGCAGGCGTCAGCATCCAGTTTGGAATCTATAAACATCTGAAGTCTGTTAGTACTTTATTTGTAATGATACTGCCAACAGACTGCCCCCCCCCAAAGGTCACAGCACACACTCAGCATTAAATTGCAGTACAACAAATCCTCAGCTATCCATAACCTACAAAATGATAGGGGCAGGCTGGAAGGGGAGACTGGGATAAAACAGAAAAAGAAAAAAAGTCTAGACACACTTTCCTTAAACTCACTGGGGAGTCATTTTAAAATCACTTTATGAGGAAATAATTGAGGTTCTATATACAAAACTCCCTTTAAAAAAAGAGTAACACGTCTGACAACCTTAGAAAGTCACAAGGTTGTTACAGAGAAGAATGGGTCTCTGTTTGGAAATTTAAATACTACGTGGCTCTAATTCATAAACATTTAAGAATTTATAAAGCTGGTGGGAATAAAAGTGCAAAAAAGGCAAACCAAGCCAGAGCCAACTAAAAAAACCAATGCAAACCAACTGCCAAGTGAATGAAAACCATCTCTGCAGCTCACCCCATTTTCCTCACTCTCTAATGCTCCAGCCCTGAGCGCTGCCCTTCAATCCACCACAGAATAAACCCACTGTTGTGCATATCGCACAGCAGAAAACCACTGCTGTATACACCACACTTCACAGCAGGCAGAATTTATACCAGAACTGCCAGATTTAGCATTAGCCCCCCAAATATGGCAGCTCTTCTTCTCTAGAGAGGTGGGCAGAGAGCATGTTCTACGCGACGTCCTCCTTGCTGCTGTGGAAACTCGGGGTACATGGTGTGGCTGTGACCTTCCAGGTCAGCCCTCCCAATTCCATCCATCATCCCCAGCAAACACCAGGGACACAGTCACAGAGGAAACCAGACAGGCTGTGTCTGTGCCTGGGGCTGGGAGATGGGGGAGTGCAATGGGACAGCTCTGCAATGGGAGCTACAAATGCTGCATAAAACCACGGAAGGCTTATTTTTTCCCTCTTATCCGTGGCTCCAGTTGCTGTCTCATGACTACAGGAAGCTCCTTCATGGCTACAAGAAGCCACCAAAGCAGAGCTCGACAGGGAGGACGCAGCCTGTCACTGTTTGTGTGTGGCTGGATGTGCACTGGCCAGGGAGGACCTGGGGACCACTGACCATCATTCGGTCTCCACACATCGTGAGACCAGCAGGTTACCTACCAACACTATCTGTTTCAAGGGGAACACAATATAGCTGAAAAAAACTCACTGCAGAAAATAACTTGTTATTCTTCTTACATCTCTCTGTTATTCTTCATGTCAGAGCTGCTTCTCCATGTCAGTTGTGGAGAGAGGTTCAAGCAGAGGAACCATACAGACAACTCTACACTGAAACTTCACCAGGTTCCTCCTGATTACAGATAAGCTCAAAAATATCCCTCCAAATGTAAACCCAGGAAGGGACCTTGGGACATTCTGGCTGTGGATGAACTGGCTGGTATCTCCATGAGACTGGCACAACCCTATGGCTCATCCATTACTCCAACTTCGGGAGAGTTTGGATTCTCACCTGAACTTCATGGCTCAGGCCCATTTCTAATTGTGGCTGAATATATCACCCCATGCTGTAGTGCCTGACTCCTTTCCGGCCAATCTCAGCTGCCTTTTTGACCTGCACATCCCACTGAAGCACCAAGATCAAGAAAGTTATGCCTACTGAGTGTGAGGATTAGTGAAAAAACCCACACAGAATGTCAATGAGGTAGGGGCATCACACACTTCTCCCATTAAAATTCAGTAGGTTTTCTAGTCCTTCTGGCCTTGGTGCATTTGCATAGCATAGGGTCAGAGAGACATCCTGATTCCACTATAGCTGCTCTGTTTAAAGGGTCATGATGGTGACATATGAAAATAACCCAACTTTAATTGATACCTGGGCTGCTGGCTGTTGAATTCGAAACTCCCCCTGGCCCCATCTCTTGTATATCTAATGTACAGTACACTCAACAGCAGATGCCAAGAAGACATCTTGCTCTCTCAATTGCATTAGCAGAGCTTTAAAAATAATTGTTGAATTGTCCACAAGATGTCCACCCTACTTTTCAAGCTCCTGAATCTCTTAGTAATGACCACTGCAACAGTAAATGTTCCCAGAGCTGGCAAGCTATTTAATTGTGAATCCCAGTTGTAGCATCTCAGGAGAAGATCCCAGGGGGAAAAAAGGTGGTTTTCAGTTCGAGCTTCTTGTTATTTTAATACTTTACCAGAGATCTAGTTATGAATCAAACTTCATCAAGAGTAGCAGAGATGTAGGTGTATTTATTAAGTTCTTTTCTGGTCTTCTTGCTGCTATCAATGTCTCAAATCATACAGACAAGTGGCAATTACAAACAACATCTAATTGCTATCTTGGGCTCAGTCAGCCACGAGGAACTCAATGCAAACTGTGTTTCCTCATCACACCATTGCTGGGCTCAGGACCACAGATTATGGGGCACTGAAAGATTCTTGGCAGAAAACACAGACCAGAGTGGTTTGCTTGTTTTTTAGGCATTGTATCCTATCCTCCACGACAAGAAAGCTGATGGCTAATTCTACTCAGAAGAGTGAAGAACACCTGAAGAGCTACAGCACAGCAATTGTAATTACTGCTTAACTGCGACTTCTTAACCATCATTTCTGTGGCACTTTCTGTGATTCAGTTCAGGCTCAGTTCTGGGATAGAAAAAAAAAGAAACATTGTTTACCACTGAGTCACTCAGCTGAGAAAATCAAAAAATTTTGATGAAAACCCATCTCATATACCATGAAGCCATATCACTCCTGCATTTGCTGGTGGTACACAAATGAGGGACCACTGTTCTTCTTGGAATTGAAAAGCAAGACTAAAAGCTACATTATTTAGTCTCCTAACATTACTAAACCCTTTAATGGTTCCAACAATATCTCCTACTTTCTGGAAAAAGTGCTTTTAAAAAAAAAAATCCTGTGGTTTATTGGGATGTGTTATGAACAGAGAACATTCAGCAGTATGAGTGCCAAGAATAAGGGGGTGAAATTGCAGCCCTGTAAAGCTGAAGTTGTAACAAAAGTATTCAAATACCAAGGGGCCACGCTTGCAGGAAAATGCCCCAAGCACTGCTGTGGTTGCAGCAGCTCCTGCTGTGTTGGTGTCCCCCCCACAATTTTGCCGTGGCAAATATTTCATTCAAATTCTCATTTCTGTTCGTCGCTCTCCCATCAATGGCCTTGAAGGGAAAAAAACCAGGAAAAATCCAGGCTAAATGGGTTCAAAAATCACCGTTCCACCCAACAAAGGCCAAGTCTGGACAGACACCAGGTCAACAACCCACCTGGCTCACGACTACGTCTGCAACTGTAAAACGTTCCAAAGGCTTTCAAACTTTCCCTCTGTTTCTCGCCCCAAAAAGAGCCCCTTAAAGGATCAACTGAACAAATACCCTACGAGTGCCTCAGAGGGGACCTCTCAGCGAGCCCATCGGGGGTGTGTTTGGCTGCAGAAGCCAGAGCACATGAGGGGGGTTATTTGTGGGGCTGCAGCGATATGCTCCTAATGGGTACAAGGATGTGCTGACATCGGAAGCAGGGCTGACAGGCCTGCAGTTAACTGTCACTCCCATCACAGACTTAATAGCTTTGCCAGGCACCCTCTAAGCAAATGAAGAGAAGAAAGCTCTTGCTGTGTGACAGCATTGGAAAAGAATGCATGTGAATGTCATTCTGGTATTGAAAGTGTCAGGTGCCAGCTGAAGAGCCCTGATCAGATAGACAAGCATCGTGCTGGATGCTTTCAGGTTATTTGAAGCCTGTCATTTCTATTAGTAAGCTAACCACAAGTGGAATCCTTCATTAGTTTGTTTTGCTTAGTACAGAAGCATCAAGGGATGGAGGCCTGGGCCCTTTTGGCTTTCTCCTTATTAACAGCTCATGATGGCTGGCGAGCAGAGGGGACACACAGGCTCCTTCCCCTCCATACCTGCTCATTAGTGCCTGGCAGCAAAGAGCAGAGATGAGTGGACATTGGCACAGGTTGGCTTTCTAGTTCTTGGAGAAGGCCAAGAATAATCTCAGTAGATTTAATTAAAACTGCAGTGAACAGATGGGGAAGATGGAAAGCAAATGCAACTGGAGACCGCTCATCTGTCTGGGTCTCCGTGCTTTAATGAAGCCTTTTCTGCCCGGATGTCGTCCCCTGCTGCTCCCACCTCCAGCGACACACAGGGCAAAGCCAGTGGGGCCAACAGTGCCATAAAATCTGCTGAGAGCATTTCTCCAGCACAGCAAAATTGACTGGAGTTGAGAACAAGCTTTGGAAAGGAGCCTGGTGTCCCTAAAGCTCTACGTCTGG
>NW_016690288.1:1478998-1516498 GCF_001604755.1 Lepidothrix coronata
AGAGCAGCCCTGTGTTTCCTTCTCATTCTCACTTGTCTGCTCATGCCCCACTCTCATGTCACTCCTGAGGTCATTTATTAACTGCTGAAGTCTCATGGAATGGTTTGGGTTGGAAAGGACCTTACAGATCATCTTGTTCCACCCCCTGCCATGGGCGGGGACACCTCCCACCAGCCCAGGTTGCTCCAAGCCCCATCCAACCTGGCCTTGGACACTTCCAGGGATGGGGCAGCCACAGCTTCTCTGGGCAACCTGTGCCAGGGCCTCCCCACCCTCACAGGGAAGGATTTCTTTCTAAGTTGCTTTAATGACAGCTCAATAAAACCCCAGAAACTTGACATCACAGAAACAGGTGAGAAGTGTAACACTCCCCTACATGAGGAACAGCAGCTGCCAGTTAAGAGTACGTGCCCTGTACTGTGCATCATCCATACACGTCCATGTGCTTTGTGTGCACAGTTTTTCGCAGATTCAGCATTTCAAAAGCTTTATAAAACCTACAAGTATTAATTCAAAAAAGCTTCTTAAGTATTTGCATCACTTTAACATGGAATAAAGACAACAGGACTTACATTCTCAAAGTCTGTCTGACATAACCCAGCTGGTCTGAGGTCTTGGTGGTGGGAGTACATTGGGCATGACGTGTATGTGCAGTTACACCCACTCAGGCTCATCCTGCCACAGTGATTTCCAATGCAGTGATTGCTGGTGTGTGCCAGGGCAAGACCAAAGTCCACTTTATCATATACCACATGATTAATAGCCAATACTTTGTCCACATCATCTTTGAACCCAACCCCACCATTTTTTTCAGTAGATGCACTAAAAATAAATGCAAAAACTCAAGGAAGGCATTACATAGAACTTTAATGCATAGTTCAGTTTGGACTGGCAATGACAGTTGCTAATCTGTCCTAAAGTCATTAATATACCACAGGTACAGAATAATCCTGTGCTTCAGAATAGCACCAGATCACCCCAGTCATGGATCAGGTTTCCACAATCCTGCATTGTGAGCAATCAAGACCATTTCAGGGGGTGCAGAGGCTTCCTGCTTCCTCTTAGAAGAAAGAAAAATAACATTCATTAGCTCAGACAGACACTTTGGTTGGGTCATAAAAGCATTTCTACAGATCTGAGAGAAAACCAGCAAATTTGTTGTTCATGCTTAGCAAGCTGAAGTTGGCAAGTAAGAACAGCAGTGCAGTGAAAGAAGGGAGCCAACAAGAAATTCAGAGAGAGACTTTTTACAAGGGCCTGGAGTAACAGGACAAGGGGGAATGGCTTCACACTGACAGAGGACAGAGTTAGATGGGATATTGGGAAGAAATCCTTCCCTGCGAGGGTGGGGAGGCCCTGGCACAGGTTGCCCAGAGAAGCTGTGGCTGCCCCTGGATCCCTGGAAGTGTCCAAGGCCTGGTTGAATGTGGCTTGGAGCAACCTGAGCTGGTGGAAGGTGTCCCTGCCCATGGCAGGGGTTGGAACAAGATGGACTTTAAGGTCCTTTTCAACCCAAACCAGTCTGTGATTCTATAAGTCCTTTATCTGGTCAAAAAGCAAGAAGGTGACACAGTGTTCATGGTGTTCAGTAGCTCTTTCTTTGTCTCCTTGAAAGATATCATATTTGCTTTCCAAATCCTGGTATGTACCTCTCAAGCCATGTAATTTAGAAATGATCCAAAGCAAAATATCCATATTTAAACCCAAACACTCTTCCTGCCTAAAAAATAGGTACATTTGGAAATAACACACAGACAAGAGATAACTCATTCCTCTTTCTGGGACACCAAGTGAACTCCAGCACAAACTTGAATAACTTACAGAGCAAAGATCTTCCAACAGGTTGAGCAATGGTAGCTTCAAACTGAACTTCATCATGCTGCGCTGCAAAAGAAACCAACTCCCCTATTTTAAGAAACAAGAAAGAACACAGAATTCCATCAGGTCTCGCAGCACAAGCAGGCAGCTGAGTGCATGACATGGCTCCAACAGACCTGTGTCCCACCACCGCCGGGCAGAACGACAGGGAAGGACACCCTGCAAGGCCGAGTCTCTTTGAGTGTTTATTCTTTCCCTAATTGTACTGGTGTGATACAACGGGGCAAGGAAGAAAACAAACCAGCATGCAGTGCATGTGGCTATCAGCTTAAAAATAGTTCAGCTGGGCTGAGGTTTTAGCCTTTATCTCCCTGGCTGACCTTGCTAATACAGTATGTAGATCTCTTGCCAGCTAATCGGTGGACTGTAAAGCATGGTTTCAAGCTGTGGGCAATGATCTGTAACAGGAATGAATGAGTGGGTTTTAGCAGCCAGGATCTGCAGCCTACTATCTGTATCTGACAGCTGTCACCTCCCGACAGAGGCCAAGGCCCAGCCCTGCATTTAAAAGCAGCATGGCTGATCAGATTACTGGGACAGTGTGTCAGGACTGACTGCACTGAACTAGTGAGAAAGTAAATCTATAAATAGCAGTTCTGCTTGTCTCCATGAGCCACTGAAGGATAACCAATATTGAGCAGCAAATGCAATGTTTAGTCTCTGAAAGCAGTGGAACAGAGTTCCTTTGAGATCAGAAGCCCTGCCCAGTGATGAAAGGGATGGGCATGGGAAGCTCTGCGGGCAGGTGGGTCACTGTCCTCACAACAGCAATGGCTGTGATTGCAAAAGGAAATAAGACATTAAAAGGTCTTCAAGATGTTGAAAGCACCATAGCACAAAAACACAGCCACCTTTGTGCAGAAGACAGGAGCAAAGCCAGAGGTTCCCTGGGGAATCCCAGCATTCAAATAGATACTGTAATAAAAAGAGAGCCTCTCCATTGTGCTGTTATCCTTTTAACCAAGCTTGCAGCCAGAATGGCTGAGCTTGGGAAGGACCTGAAGAGCAGGGATGTTGGAGATGTGGCTTCCAGAGGCCATGGTGATGGCAAAGCTGGGTGGAGCTATAAAAGACCTGACAGCACTCTGCAGGATGGATCAGCTCTCTGAGGAGCCATTCAGCGCTCTTAGAAGTGCCTGCCATAATAACAGAACTGTAAATTGTAAACAGCTTTGGAGAAAGAGCCCAGAGGTGAGTGGAAAGGAATGGAGAGTGGGATCACGAGCCAAGGCCATAGGAAACCAGAATGGTAGAATAACATGGTAGATCCCACACCATTGCTAAACTATCAGGTAATACCAGAGGCCACCGCAGGCAAAACAGAGGTCTAGAAAGATCTCAAGCAACATGAGAAGTCCTGTGTCCCTTTTACAGTAGAAACCAGGAGATGATTGCAGCTTTTCTGTTGCAGTTCTCAACTGGGAAGGGGCACCTGTTGCTCTGTTGGCCTACTCATGCTTCCGGTGATGAGATGCAACTTTTTGTCCATGGACAATGAGGAAGGAGACACAGGACTGTGGTTGATCTTATGCTTAACCTGGTTAGTGGCAGCTGGAGTCTTGCTTTGACCCCAACACCTGGCTCAAGCAGTTCCCTTTATCACAACTGACTCCACAAGCTGAGGGTTGTTCGAGCTGTTTGTTGTGTTCCCCCTCCAGGAAAAGACAAGCTGCCATCATTCAACAGCAAGTACAATGAAAGCACAAATCATGGACTCAACTACACAGATCAACTTTTTACATGGTAAATAAAGGATGAATAATTGAACAGAAAGAACTGGACACAAAGAATATATTTTTACATTGCTAAGAAAAGAGAAAGACCCCCTTCAGGTAACTCAAGGTACATAAATGTGGCTGTCTATTTAAAAAGTAGCTCAGTGAAATGAAGGCCAAAGTTCAATCTCCTGTCTCCTACAGAGACACCAGCAGCACACACTCACCTGTCCCTCCACACAATTTCTGCAGCTCAAGGACTTCTGATCCAGAGGGGGAGCTTCTGTCTTTTAGAGTTGGGCATGGATCTTTTCCCCATGAATTTCAAAATAGGATGGAGATGATATTTATTCCCTGAATTGAAGAACAAATAAACACCTTTCCAGCTCATCAGTTTCAAAATAGCAATTTACTGGTACCCAAGTGTCCTGCTCACCCTTGGCCACACTGATGAATGTCACTAATAGCTGAATTCTTTTATCAGTGAGTTTTTCTCAGCTAATTTAGCACTCATGGTCCTTGGTGACAGCCCTGGCAGCTGGCTCCCTCCTCGTGTCAGCAAACCCTCAGTGTCTTCACACTGTCCCCAGGATGCCTGGAGCCTGACCTGGGGCATCTGTATCTGGGGTGAGTGGCCAGTTCAGCACCTGAGAGCCCCATTAGTACTTGGTCTCTCTGCCAGGCCTGTCCTGAGCTACCAGCACAGGCTGTGCAGTGTGTGTGTGTGTGTGCCCCTGACTGCTGGAAACTGGGCTGGCACCCAGAATGGCTGGAGCTGTGTCAGGGCAGGCTCAGGTTGGATCTCAGGCAAAGGTTCTTCCCCCAGAGGCTGGTTGGGCACTGCCCAGGCTCCCCAGGGCAGTGGGCACAGCCCCAAGGCTGCCAGAGCTCAGGGAGGGTTTGGCTGATCCTCTGGGGCACAGGGGGTGACTCTTGGGGCTGGGCCTGTGCAGGGCTGAGGGTTGGACTCCGTGATCCTTGGGGGTCCTTTCCAGCTCAGCACATCCTGGGATTCTGGGATTCCACACAGGTCATTGAATGGCGTCAGATTGCAACAGCTCCTCACACAGTTCAGACCAGTGACCTACATTGTCAATCCCCAGAGCCATCTGAGACCCTACAGTTTCTCATTAGCAACAGATTCTTATTTATTTCAGATAGTCAGTGGCTTCTGCCAGTACACAGCACACTCCTAATTAAAAGCTGACTTCTTTCATAACCTACAAAGTCCTACTTCCACCTCTGCCCCAAGGTGCAGGGAAATGTGAGCTTTGCCATGTCCTCCATTTAGAGGCAGGCTCCACAGGCAGAGCAGAGATGCATTTTGCTTTATTTTTTTAAAGACAGCATAAAGCAACGAAGTTTGAAGGACATTCAACATTTATGCTGTGTGCCCACTTAATATCACAAGGGACTTTCCATGGGAGCAAAGGTTTTCTTAATAAAGGGTCTCATTGGCTGGCTGGATCAAATCATGTATACACCGATATTTTGCTTCTGGCAATACCTTAAACCCCCAGTTAGGCGAGTGTAGAGATTGCAGTGGCCTTGAAACCGTAGCATGGTTTATACATGGTGTACACATCTTGGAGGATTTGGAGAAATCTACAAGGGATCTAATGCTTTTCCACCTATTGACATTTACAAAGCAGTTTAAATCATGCATGAGAGGCCTCAGGCACATGTAGTTCACAAAACATAACTCTGAGCTCCCAGGGAATTTGAGCTGACCAAGGCTCTTTATTAGAACCGACAGTGAAAGACAGCTCCGAACCAGGAGTGCCGTGCAAAGATGACAGACTTAATGCCACTGGATGTATTATGCAGATTACCCAACTCAAGCCTTGCTTGTTAAATAAGTTTCGTGCTTTCCTCACTCCCACTGCCCCTCTTAGGAAATATCCTCCCTGGCTTTATCAAGGGAGCTGTTTCCTAAATTCCTTGATCAATCACCTGCTTTCCAGGACTTCAGACACGCCGAGTTAGCTCTGAAGATAAGACAGCGATGCTTAAAGAGTGGAAAACAGTTAAACCTTTGCACCTCTCAGCACAGCAGTGCCATGCACATAGCAGATTAATACCTTAAAAACTTAACAGCTATTTTGCTGATGAAAGAATAGGAGGGATTTTAAGGAATCCATCATCCCTGACAAGTCACCTTGAAGCTGTGAATTCCCAGTGCAATGTAGTTTTTTGAATGTGTGCTTTTGCTCCGTACATTCAAATGAAGATCCAAGTTTGGATCAGTTTTTAATTAAATTCCAAAACACTCTAATACAGATTATCTGAGAATCAGCCTTCACCAGGAGAAAGAGATTTTCTGTCATTTGATTGTATCTTAAAGCTTGTAAATGGTGCTTTAAAACATACAAGTACACGAGAGCATTGTGTGTTCTTCATGTGGAAGTATCACATCTGAAGCTGAAGTTGGTGAACACAAACAGGTATTTTCACTGAGTTCACCTGGGCTCATACACACACCAAGGAGGTTCCAGTGATTTTTTTTTAAGGTGTGAATTTAAACCACTAACAAATGTAATGACAGTCTCCTGGCACTGCATGTTCCACTGTCCAATCATGTAAAGATTGTATTAACATGCTTTTAAAAGTATTAAAAAATACTTCTAAAAATCCATCTAAAATAAAAAAAAGTTCATGTACAAAATGCACGCAACCATGTACACCCAGATGTAAGTTTTTATATCTTACATATATGCATATTTTTATTTTTAAATTCATTGATGGAAATTAAAAGCTTTTTTTTTAAAAAAACTGAGCTTTTCAGTGACATCTCTGAATTATTACTAGTGGTTTGCCTTAGCAGCAAGCTAGGTCATGTTAGGCTTGACCTAATAAAAATAAGTTGCTTAATGTCACACTTTCAGGTTTGCAGAAGTGCTACTGGCAAACTGAAATTACTGATTTATTTTTTTCTGGAGCAAATAGGAAGTAGAAACAGATGTAGACTAACTACTCTGCTTAAGGGGAACCAAGGGAAGGGAATGATTTTCACAACACTAGTTTGCTTTTCCTTTAAATCCCCAACTCAGAAGAGCAGTGAAAACCCCTTCCAAAGTGCATACGATGAGCATAAGCACAAACAAGCTTAAGGGGGCCCATTTCCATCCTGCTTTTGTTACTGGTTGTAAAACACATGGCAAGGGGGAAAGGCTGACACCAATGCAGACATAAGAGGCATTTAGCACTCACATGTAGGATCGTGGAGTGACTCCACCTCCTCAGAAATGACACTGAGCACACAACAATGAACATTTCATGAGGTTTGAGTGCCTGATTCACCGCCCACGGAAACCAGTGAAAAAGGTTATAATTGACTTCAGTGATACTGGATCAGGGCCCTGAATAGAACAGACACCTGCGTGTTGTAGAGGGAGAGAAGTTAAACCTGCTCAGCTGCTTTGTTCCCAGGTTTTCCTAAAATACCTTTGCCATGGATACTGCAGCTTCCTCGGTGGAGAGAGGGTGTTCCAGGTCAATGTTGGGCTCAGCAGGGCCCTCAGGGAAGGGTGACAGCCACAGTTCCCCACAGCTCACCCAGCTCAGCATCATCTGGGAAGCAACAGCAGCTCTCGAGCAGTTTTACTCGTTTCTGTGCTCACACACTGCACTGTCTCAAGTTTATACTTCTTCAGCCATTGTGTAGGTTAAACCCAAGATAAGTTTCCAACTGCCTCAGGTTTTCATCATCTAAAAAGAATTGCTTCAGAAATACTGCTATCAGTTCGCATCAGAGAAGATGCAGCAAAATTAATATTTAAGAGCACCTAAACATTTGTTTTATGCATACAGTGATAACTGTGATACAGGCTGGTGTACCAGGCAAATGTAGATGCCCTCACAGTCAATCACACTCCTGGGAGAACAGCAGCAAAAGCAGTGGAAGACTGGGCTAACTCATCAGCTACTGACTAAACTTCTGCAAATGCCCTACGAGCTTTAAACACCGAAATTCATCACACATGTCAAAATCCTGATGTTGAACCATTTCAACAGACCTAAAAACCTACAGGGAATAAACACGGAGAGAGGAAAGAACCTCACAAAATCAGTCACCTCAAACTGTATGATGTAAGCTGATCACTTAGAGACTGGGGATGGGTTTGCATATTATACCAACTCACTCCTTGACTGAGGCTCAAAAGAACTTACTAATATCAAAACAGTTTTTCTGAAAACTAGGCAGAGATTATTTAGCAGAAGTAGCAAGGAAAAACTATCTCGTATCAGCAAAGCTGACATGTAAGCAGCTTGCTTGATCAAATTGTAGTTAAACTCAGAGCAAATGTAGTCGCAATATGAAATAAGCCAGGATTGTTTACCTTCAATAGTCTATAAATATCCTTCTAAGGGCAGAACAGCTGCTTTACTGAGGAGTGCACAGATGCAGTACAACTCCTCATCTACAATTACGAGAATAAACTATATTTCACACTTCTTTCAGTTCCAGGTCTTTGGCATTACCTCTGATAGAGGGGTAAGGAGATGGACTTCCCGAAGAGACCAACATGGGTTGTGTCTGGCAACTTCAGGAGATTCAGCTTGGAGGCACAGAGCAGGCTCAGCTGTGGTCCCTACTCAGGAGGAGAGACCACCATCCCTCTTCAGAGACCTCCTGAGGGATAGATGTGACCTAAATGAAGCCAGAAACACATCTCTGCACGGATTCTCCATGTTGAGGCAGTTATGGCAAAGGAGCTGTAAAAGCCATCCTCACACAGGCAATCCATGGGTGTTTGGAGTCATCTGGGGGGCTCAACTCTCCCTCAGTGAAGGGAGGGAAGCAGAGATGCTGCTGGAGGGCTGTGCATCCTATTGAGTGTCACCACACATGGTCCACTGATGGACCTGGTACCACTTGGTCCGTGCAAACACTGTGGAAAAGACTGGTCAGGATTGGACTCAATGATCCTTGTGGGTCCCTTCCAACTCAGGATATTCCATGACTGTATGAAAAACAAGAGTGGCTCTATCACACCTGTGCACATGGGGGAGGACAGGCCAGGCCAGGAACTCAGACTGCATCAAGCAGGCTGCAGATATGGCAGGGTAACGTGAGGCTGCTGCACAAATGGCTTCCTCACTATGCTTTGATCCAGCAGCTCATTTAAAACATTTCTATCTGTCCTGTGGCTGGTTCATTGTCATCTCTGGCCAGTCCCCAGTCTGTCACTAATTGGCACTGCTGTTGTCAGGCTTGGGAGCGAGGCCAGCACCAGAACAGGCAAGGAAAATAATCCCCTGCTCATTCCCCAAAATGGTTGGCTGTCCTTGGGAGCAGTGCTAATACATGCACATGGGAAGGCTATGGAACTGTGCTGCTCCCCCTGCTCTCTGGGAACCAGGCTTGCTCTCGGGGGATATTGATCTCAACACGCTATTTAAAAATGCATTAAATACGTTTTTTTCTCTATATATTTGATAGATATAATTATGGCAGTCCCTAGAACAACATGCCTGTTTGTAGACTGCCTTCAAAATCATCTAATTTGTATTGCCAGATGGTATGAATGATTGCTACAGATAAACTTTGGATACGTTCCATTATTAATTGACAGAAGCATGGTCACAGCAGAACGCTCATCCCACACGGCCTAGCTGACAATTAATGGTTAAAAGATGAAACTACTGAGGAAAAAATGAGTTGCCTGAGTCCCAAGTCCCATTTTATAGCCTTGAGAACTAAATTTAAATAACCAAAATGCATTATGCTCTCAGATCTCTCTACCAACCTCCTTGCACTTGTACAGCTCCCAGCCCTGCCAATAGTTCTTTGCGAGTGGTGGGATGCAGGTATGGTGTGCCATCCAGTGGGATGGGATGGGTGGAGTCTGACAGTCTTATGGCAGGTTCAAGAAATCAGCCAGTTGTAACAACCAAATGTCTCAGCCCAGGCTCACTGCAGATGGCTGGTTTGAAGCTGGTCTTCTACAGAAAACACAGATGTAGCCATTGCAACAAAGAGTGTTCGATGCTGGGCATTGCAGACACAGCACCTGCACTCAAAGTAATGGTGAAGTCACAAGAAAATAAGAAAATATCCAATCTATGTATTTTAGAAAACTGATCCCTAATGATTGTGTCCTCAATGAATTAAGCAAAAGCTGAGAAAAAGCCAAGTGCTTAACTGATTCTAATTTATCATTTTTCAAGCTATTCCACCAGAACACAACAGACAGAACCTTCTTTAAAAAAGGAGACAAGCCTTTTCAAAAACTGCTAAGAAATTCCCAGATTTGGGATAAAGAACATTCACTAGTGACACAGACCTGAAACACAAATAAAGGATGAAGGATGTTCTAAGATGTGAAAAAAGAAAAAAGAAATGCTTTTTAGCTTCTTGACTTGCAATGTTTTTTCCTCTTAGTACCTACTGAACAGCATGACACATCTTAGAAACAATATTTATACTTATAGTACAACTTTCATCTACAAACTCTTGCATGTCATATAGATTTGCACACTCCTTTTCATAAACACACATCCTGAGCATAAATAGCTGAAAAGGTAAATAAACTACTTCTTCTGAGGCAGGACAAGATGGCAAGCTGGCACAGAACACCTGTACTGTATGTGACCTAGAGATGATGTGAACAGTCAACTGCAGAGTCAGTTCTGCAGAGATGAGCAAGGATACAAAAATCCCAAATGAAGTCTGAGTGGTGCACACAGGCTGAGTGGTGCACACAGGCTGAGAACCTCTCCTCTGCCCTCCTGCAGACATGGAATGACTATAAAATATGCAATGATCACAAATATCCACAGTTCAAAAGCTGGGCTGCAGATCCAGGCCTTCAGTGACACTGATTTGTATGTGCAGAAGGTAAACACACCCGGCAAAAACCCTCAACTTGTGAAGGACACAGATTTCCTTATTGTTCTATTTGAGTTCAAGTCCAGCCCCATGCTACCCTCTGGTGTGTTTCTGACCTCCTTCCTCAGTCCTAGGCATGGCTGCCTTTCCTCTGGCTGGTGTCTATGGCATAAACACAAAGGTGATACCTACAGTCAGCATTGGATCTGACTGTTCCCGACAACTTCTGTGATACAGCAACCTCAGGGACTTGAGGACACATCTGTGAGTAGATGTAGTAGCTGCCATCTGCACGAACTGCATTATTTAACTGCATTGGCACTGATTAACATTTGCTGTAACCTATGGTAATGGGCTCTGGGGGCTTTCCATGTCTGCTACACAGTGGCAGCTGATGTCTCCTGCTCCATCCTTAAAACAGGATGTTTTAATTTTTAATGGAGCACATGTTCGATTGGCTATACAAACAGGCTAATCTGCAAAGCATGTGCTCAATAACAAGCCAAGCTATGCAGCCAGAATAACAACACTGCTCTGCCATGCACGAGACGCAAAAGGCTCCCTGCTCTGTGCCACCGTCGCTCAGCGCTGATGGTCAAGAGAAATGACTGTGCACGTTTCAGCAGCAGCCCTCAGGAATTGCCTATTCCTCAGCTGCATCTCGGGCTGCCAGCTCGTTTCTCATTTGGGAAGCTAAACTGGAGAGCTGACAAAGTTCAGGTGCCTGGAACAGGAATCAGGAGGGTGCAACAGAAGCGTTGGGAGGCAAAGCTCTGGTGTGCGCTGAGAGGGGAGAGCCTGGCTGGGGCTGGCGTGGGAGGGAAATCAGCTGGTGGGCATTTAGGCACAGAGTGGAGATGTGGATGCTTCCCTACTGCTGGAAACAATGCATGAATAAAATTCTACATGACCACTGCTCCTCTCAGATCCCCGTAACCCACAGCCACTGTCCTCAGGGCTTGTCTCCTGCAATCACGGTGTCAGCATCCAGCGTTCACCAGGCCAGGCAGCCCCTCTGATCCTGCTCCTGGCCTACAGCAGCTCAGATGCATTTTATTCCCACTCTCAAAGAGAGGAGGAGTCCTCCAGAGAGGAAGGCTGGAAGACAGTGTTTTAACCTATTCCTGCTGGGTGGAGGGAGGCTGCCACAGCCACAAGGGCTCCTGCCTGAGGGAGCACTTCTGGGGTGGGATACAGGCCCTCACTGAAGCCTTGCAGCCAAACAGGCAACAAAGATCACTTCCACAACAGGCACGTGCTAAGAAAGAAGCAGAAAAATCAAGGCAGAAAAATAAAGGTTGACGTATTTGTTGGGGAATCTGAAGCAGATGGGTGGGAATCTGGGAATCTTGGGCTTTTGGGGTGCCTGTGGAACTTCGTCAGGTTATTACTTTCCCAGTTTCAAGGAGTTTGCTTTTGTTTCAGATTTTCCTTGCAAGAAGCATGTTTTCCACTGCTCAGTAGGGTTTTTATCTGTTTCTTTCAATCACCTGTTACCTCTGACCTCATTTGTCTATAGAGTATGTCAAATCTATAACAAGCATGGGCTTATTAAACAATTAATGGAATGCTATTTTAGGACAGCCTTGTCTTGCTCCAAACCTGTGCTCGTGACTTTTTCTGACGCATAAACATGAACTGACCTTTCAAAAAGGTCACTTATTTTTCAGTGTTTTCTTCCATGATGAATTATGCCTTTGAGAAAGGCACTAAATTATGGAGCCTTTCACTAGATGTAAGAAAGTTGGAGGAATGTTAAGAGGAATTTCATTCCTCTGTTCTTCACAAAGTACACCTAGGAATCTGTTTCATGGGTTGCATTAGTAAATACATCTACTGACCTAATGAACACCTTTTCCTGCCTCAAGACATGAATTTTGACGATGCTAATGCAATTATCCTCCTTGTAAGTGGCCAGCCAGGTCTCAGTGCAAGAACTTCAGCACTGAGAAATGTATTCTGCCTATGGAACCAATGGATCCATTTCCAGCAGTGGTCTGCTGCCAGAAAACAGACCTGGCCTTCACCCTTCTCCTGTGGTTACCCTGGAAGCACATGTGAGAAATCAGACTGTTATTGCTGCTTTTAGGTTTTTGGAAGGTGATGGAATATTCCAAAAACACATATTAAAAGCATCATAAATTCACTGTAAACTTAGAATAAGGGATAAAACATTCTCACAAAGCAACCTAAAATCCCGTTTGGTGAGTGCTGCTCAGCCCTGGGTGGAACATGAGAAATCCCAGCCTGAGGTGAAACGCTCCATCTCCCTGCCAGCACCACTATCAGCCCAAGTACCTGAGCTGAGCTCTACTATAAGAAGATCTAAATCAGTGAGGGCAGCATTGGAGTTTAAAGATAAAGTATTGATTGGTGTGCTGAGGCCCAAGCTTTGAACCCTTTTGATAATAAGCCTTGTCTATTTGAGCTCCCAGGAATGCAACCAGATTCTCAGCATGCACAGTCTCCTGCCATGTGAAGGGGCAAACAGAAGATCTGTGGTTACCTTTCCTGCTATCACAGCCACCTTATCATATGCAAAACAGTTCTCAGCACAGCAGCAATCATGTGAGCCCAAACCTCAGGCAGTGTGGGAAGAGAAAACCAATGCCATGGAATTCAGGTCTCTTCACTATGCAGTTGAGAAAGCAGAATCCACCTCATCTGTAACTCAGGAAGGTTTAGTCTGCCCTACAGAAACCAAAAAGCTGCTACAATAATGCACAAGGGTGTCCTTTCCATCAAGTTACTTAATTAGCTTATCTGGAGAAAAAAACTATACCAATCAAATTAAATATTAATCACATATAAACTGCTGATCACAATCAGCTGGGGGTTCGTGCATGCAGAATGTGGGGATCGCAGTGTGATTTCTTTTCCCAGAGTTTCCTCCTGCTCTCTTTCCATTGCCAATTTAGCAAATTCATACAAAAAACAAAGCCTGAGTTTTCCAAGTACAACATGAACAACAGACCAGAAGTTTTTCTATGCTAAAATATTGAACTAGAAATTCAGTTCCTTTAAATCTTTCTAAATCCTTGCCTCTGATTGGGTTCATTAATAAACATGCTGGTTTTGTTACAGGGACTGACATATGGCATAATCCGCTAACAGGAAGAAGTATTTTGCATTTTATTGTAGAAAACAAACATGCAAACAGGTTTTCACAGATGGCTTTCTTAGCTTCTGGGAGGAAAAAAAAAAAGCTTAATAATGCTTGAAAACAATTCTCTCCCCCCTATTCTTATAAGAAGAGAAGGAAAAAAAAATTGACTAGAACTGCTTTTCAATTAAAGTAAGTTCTACTGCAGATATCAGTTGTACCCCAACTTCCTTCATACTACTTCTACTTCTTTAGTTATGCATGAAATAAAAGCCTAGCAACTTGCCAGTATCTGACAATATGTGCCCAGGAAAAAAACTGGGTGAAATTGTTGTTTTAACTCCTGAGTGCTGTGAGAAAACCGCCACAGTAACCACAGAAGACTTTTAATCAGGAGGAGTTTGGACCTCAGTAAACTAGAATTCTGCCCATATTCCCTCTTCACTCTGTTGGCTTGATCACATGTGAGGGTGTGAAGTCTATGGTTCACAGTATTGGAAAAACAGTGTATCATTTAAAATCTAAATTATGGATAAGTTGCAGTAAGTCTGAGAAATACTTTATGTGCATGTTATAGTACTTACAAATGTAGGGCACCTTTCTCTTCTGGTCATTCTCCCTCACCACTCTGTTCCGTCACCACCTTCTCCCTGTAGCTGCTTGGGAACAACACAGACCTTGCTCTGAACCTCCCTATGTGAGGTCAGATTTGCAGGATCTTTTTTCAGTTCTGCCCAGCATATCCAGCACTGTGCAATCCCAAGGCAACCCAATTCCTTTCCCCACCCACGACACTCCTTTCAGCAAGTAGAGACTTACCTATCCATCCATGAGAACTGTGATGTCTATTAAGAACAACCAACATTACGGTCCAGTGCAGTACCCCAAACCTTTCTGAGATCTGATGTTCAATAGATCCTCTAAAAATAGCTCCCTGCCATTTCCACGTGATTAAACCCCTGCCCACCTCACTGTGTCCAGCCTAGAGAGGGAGGAGATCCCTTCCCACAGGGTGGTAACAGGTGACAGTGAAGATGTCAGCCCAGCAGTGGGGGAGGAAGTGTTTGAAGGACCTGCAAATTCCACCCCACCCTCACCCAGAAAGCAGCAGGCAAAGCCAACAGCCTGGTCCAGTGGAAGGTGTCCCTGCCCATGGCAGGGGGATGGAACTAGATGATCTTGAAGGTCCCTTCTAACCCAAACCATTCCAGGGTTCTAGGATTCTATGAACTGCTCATGAACATAGAAAGCAGGTCCTTTTCCTGCAATTTGCAAGTTGCAGCTGCCCCTTCCTTTCCTCCACGGAGGTAGAAGTGCTCATCCATATAAAGGCTGAAAGCTGTAGCAACTCTACAGATAACACTGGAATTGGGAATGGTCCTTCCTGTGAACTCAACTTGTATTCCTGGGAGTCTCAGGAAAAGAAAGAAATACACATTCTAACATGAAGAACAGTGCATTCAAAACCTCTACAAAACCCACCTTATACTTTGGGGAGACCCCACACCCCCTAACGGAGCAAAGCCTCAAACATTTCACAGAATCCCAGGATGTGCTGAGCTGGGAGGGACCCCCAAGGATCACAGAGTCCAACCCTCAGCCCTGCACAGGCCCAGCCCCAAGAGTCACCCCCTGTGCCCCAGAGGATCAGCCAAACCCTCCCTGAGCTCTGGCAGCCTTGGGGCTGTGCCCACTGCCCTGGGGAGCCTGGGCAGTGCCCAACCAGCCTCTGGGGGAAGAACCTTTGCCTGAGATCCAACCTGAGCCTGCCCTGACACAGCTCCAGCCATTCCCTGGCTGCTGTCCCTGGTCCCCCCAGAGCAGAGCTCAGTCCCTGCCCCTCCTCTGCCCCTGCCCAGGAAGGTGGAACTGCACTGAGGTCTCCCCTCAGTCTCCTCTTCTCCAGCTGAACACACCAAGTGCCCTCAGTGTCCTCACACAGCTTCAAATCAAGGTCCTTCCCCATCCTCGTGGCCTCCTTTGGACACTCTCTAACAGCTGCCATCCCAGTCTCACAGGAGAAGGAAAGGCCCAGTGAGCTGGTTTCTGTACGACTGGAAAGGAGGATCAGGTCAGTCCCTGGACTAGGGGTTTCAGGCTTTCCCTTGTGCTAAGATACAAACCCAGTGGTGCAGAAGTTCCCTGCATTAGGTGTGCTTAAGCACTGATGCACTGTGTGGTGAAAGCAGCCAGCATAATCCCTGTATCTCTTTTGCATAAGGAATCTGAGCTGACAGCATTTAATCAGCTCCGAATTTACACTACTGATCACCTTTTCCATTTAATCACGACTGCAGCCTTTCAAGAAGTAATTCCCTTTGGTTAAAATTAACAATGACAGGCTGTGTTTTTACACACTGTTGAAATGTGTAAAACAATCAGATGGAGAAAAAAAAATATGCCCTCCTTTTTCCGAGCTGATTTACGATATATATGCAAACCCTATTAAAGTTAAACCATGCTTTTCAACAAAATGAGGATTTCCAACAAGCTGCTCTCCATTTTATTTAAGGATCCCAACGACTGATACAAACAGTGGTAATCAGCTCTACTGCTAATACAGGATATTTGGGCTGGGAGATAACACTTAACCCCTAAGTGAGAAACAGCTCATAAATCACAAGCACTTTGTGGGGAAACTTAAGACCCTCTCTTGTGAGCAGAAATCAGACAATATCCTGCTGAGACCCATTATACTCCTTTCTCCAAAATCTAAAGGTTAAATATAAAGAGAAATTAATGTAGAGAAGGAAGGAGATCAGGGGAAGTGGGGACAGGAGTAGTTGGCTAAGAGGAATGCAAATATCTAAATAACTGGGTTAATCTTATCCTGACAGATAAGACAAAACTGGGAGGATGTGGTTATGGTTTGGAAGAAAAGAAAAGCTCTTGGGAAATGGCAGGGCCTGACAGATGCCTTCTTGCAGTCTTAAATGTAGGATACACACCTACATCACCCAGCATCTCAACAGCAGCAAAAGTCCCTGCATGTCCCAGAGTGAGTACATGAAGGGACATTAAGCTGGGCAAGGTTGTGGCTGCTACAGCCTCTGGGATAATGGGATGCCCAGTGCTGGCAAAGGCCTTGGCACCCACCCACATCTGGGGAAAACAACCCCAACTGGCACCAGACATCGAGCCAAACTGACAGGTAATGTGGATTATCTGGGATCACAAAACAGAGGAGGAATTTGAGGCCAGCACTGAGGAGTATTGATTAAACCCTCCTATGGGGAAACACAGAAGTGAGGAATATCTCTGTCTGGCACTAACATCAGCTTTAGGAGACAGAAGGCCAAGCCATGAGGTCCCATCCCATTGCAAATCAGCAGCAAAGCTTGAACTGGTGCATCTCAGTCATCAAATACTCCCCCAGATTTCTCAGTCACGACATGCAAGCTGGAAATTACTCATTGTAACTGTTACTTCAAGGGTTCTACTGTGTTTTGACAACAGGATTGGAATAGAGTGGTAAAAGGCCCCATGAGCAGCCTCCACAGCCCGGGAGAGTTGGTGTCAGGACATGCAGCAGCACCAGGAGGTGCCCCGTGTCACCTCCCTGGTTCAGGCACGTGCCTGGATGCCACGTGACAGCACAGGGGAAAAACCACCAAGACTGAGAATACCAGGTACTATGGGGCTTGGGGGGTTTGCAAGGTGGGAGAGGGGAGAAGAGCAGGAGAGCAAACATAAGGAAACGTGCCTTGGGAGAAGAGCAGGAGGGAGGCCAAGGAAGAACCCTTTGTCTTTGCTGGTTTTCCTGCCTCCCAGCTGTAACTCTCACCGATGGGTTTATCAGTCCAGGCCTGTGGAGGGGATGCAAGGCTGCTCCAAGCAGCCAAGCCCAGCACTAAAGACGTGGAAAGCTTGTTTTTCTAGGAGCTGGTTGGAACTACAGTGTAGATAAACACGGACATTTCCTCCAAAGATTACACTCCACTACAACTTTTTCTGCCTGCGTATGCTGCTTGCAGAATGTTGAACTTGTTTCCAAAATAAATAGCTCCCAAAGAGGGTTTAATAGGGTTTGCTGTTTTCCAGAGGAAATAGATTGCAAACAAACTGTTTCCTGCTCCTAATTCAAACGAATTTTGGTCCAATTATTTTCTTTTTTAGCATAAAGCTAAATGGACTATTCTGCCCTGTCCCTAACTGAGTCCAAGCGTGATTTCTTTTGATTATGCTTTTATGTTGCAAAAAGGAGGGCTCTGGAGACAGAATGGACAGCTTGGGGAGAGGGGCAGCAATTTTTTTTCTCCTTTTTTTATTTTTCCTTCCTTTTTTTTTTTTTAAAGTGTGCCAAAGCTTGTCAGTGTTCACTTTGGTGCCTGCTGTGCCTGAATAAAAACACTGAAGGAGACAGAGGGAGTGAGGGAGGGGAAAAAGCCCTAAACAAAATAAGCACTGTCCCCCATGCCCAGGGGAGGCTGGCACAGAGGTGGGCAGAATTCAATAGCCTCTATGTAGGGCATATTTCAAGCGCTGGATGAAGCCTGATTTCTGTTTTCTCCTTATTATTCTTACTGAGTTTATTTTTTTCCCTTAATCCAGTATTCTTCTTCTTTTTTTTCCCCCTTGGAGCAGTGACAATTAGTAGCAGTGGGGAGGGGAAACCTTGGCAGATTTCCCATACTGACCTTTAATCCAAAACACAACTTGTGGTCCTAAAGCTTCCTAAAATAAAGCTCCATCCTTTTCTTTGTTTAATTTATAAACAAGGTTGATCAGAAAAGGGAAAGGGAGGGAAGGTCCTCTTGTTCCTCTTGATGGGAGTTGAATGTCATCATGTTCCTGGTATGGTGGGGAAAGCTGGGAAATTTGTCACTGTCTAGGGTAGTGAGGTATTACCAAGAACCAAACCACTGATTTCCTTGAAGATAAAGACCTTTATTTTGGCTGCAACGTAGGAATGTACAAAACATGTTCTCATCTTCCAAGTCAAAGAGAAAAAGAAATCTGTTTCTATTTGTCTGGCTGTCTATAGCCCAGGGGTAATAAATTTATTGCAGGGACAAGGATGAAAACCAATGTTTTTCATTTTAGAGATCTGGATTTTAAAAAGAAGACCAAGAAAAATCTTTATATGCCAGATGCTCAATCAGCCTCCAAATGTCCTTCACAGAGTGAACTCTGGTGCAGGTTCTCAGCAGAGGCACCAGCTCCTGGCTCTAATTACAGCCAATTTTTTATATATATGTTTTGTTCTGTGACAGATCCAGAGAGAGGCATGTGCCTTGGTAATCACAGCACAAGTCTGGAAGGTTTAATTTTCTTACTGATTTGTATTAATGACCTTGGGCAAGTCACACAATGCCTCTGATAAACTTTCTACTTGGGATTAAGACCCTGGTTATACAGTAAAACTCAAGAAGCAGAGAGGGAATGTCTATAAGATCTCCTCAGGAGGCTTCAGTCCGTTTACTTGGGAAACCATATCTGCATGGGCTTTTCAGTCTGGGAAAGGCTGTAACAACGGTGTGTTGTCTTAGGAGTGTAACATGCCATAGCTTGCATATCAGATATGAAATTGTATCACCACTTGTGCTCATATTCATAGGAGAAAGATTCTAATTGCAAATCTTCTCAGTTATCTGGGGTGTAATTTGCTCCTGGGAAGACAGAGCAGCCTGTGGTCTATTCCAGGTTCATCTCACACATGCCCTGTGCTGCTCCTGAGCACTAGAATAAATTCCACCTCTTAGAGCCAACAGATGCACATGACAGGTTCTACCTGATCCACTGAAAAAGGCCTTGGGACGCATAAGTGACTACCAAATACCTGCTAGAGAGAGAGAAACTCAAACTCTTCCGTGGCTTTTAACTTAATATTTCTTAATTAAAATGAAATTGAAGAGAGGAGAGAGGAAAAAAAAATCCAACCCTTAATTGTGTCAGCCATGGAAGAAATCTGAGATTGAGGGCTCCAGAGAAGAGAAAGTCCTTTTGGATTAAAACTCTACATTTTATATTTTATCTCCAAAAGGCTATAAATGAGGTCTGGGATTTAAAAAAGATTTCATATGATTTTGTAATTACCCAAGTTACTATTACCTGATTAACACAGGAATCCTAATAGTCTGTTGCGCTTTCATTTCTCCAGTTGTGGTTGTCATGGGGCTTGGCACCTGTCACCTGTTCATTTACAGGCATTTTAATTAACCTACATTATGTATGCTTTTTTTTTTTTTCTTCTTGGATTTAGTGCCTGAATTTCATATTAAAAAATAAAGTTAATAGCTACCTGAAGGAGGGTTGCTGCCAAAACATTCACAGTCGATCCTGCCACATCCATTTATCAGTACCTGTCGCAGCCGAGCATCCACCAGTGCTTAATTGGAAGAAGTACAGGGAAGGATAAATTCCTTCTTGAGTGACACAGGTCTGACAGCCAGCACCACAAATACAGTCTTTCACGGGGGTGTATGTGTAGCTATAGACAACCTGGATATGGCTACTTGTGTTTGGACCTACTTCGGGGGTCCTAATTCAGAAAAATGTCTTTTTGATTTTGCCTGAATATTGACAGAAGTGTCAGGCCTGCCCTGAAAACATAATCCTAGGAAAAGGAGGAAAGAGGTAAAAACATCAGTAACAAAATATCACCCAGGTTAAAGGTCTCTCCTCAGCCACTCACAGCAGGTTGTCTCCACGTTTTGCCACCTGGACTGGCCTCCCAACGTGGAGTTGACCCTAAAGCCAGAGAGCTGCCAGGTCAGGTCCCACTGCCCTACACCAACTGCAACACCTTTCTTCATTCCAGAGCCCCAGGAACATGCCAGGTCTCTGCAGAGAGGCCTCTGCAAGGACAGATGTGCCCAGCACATGTGGCAGAGGTTTCTGAGGTGGGAGGTAGAAGCAGAGACTTGCTCCTGTGCAAGGCAACTAAAGGCCCCTAAGAAAGGTCCCAGGCAGTGAGATGAGCCAGTACAGGGTACTGAGAACCACCCCTGGAACCACCTGTCTCTTGGGTCCTGCAAGGAGCATGTGGGACACAGAGGAAGGACTGTTCTAACACCTTGTACAACCTTATTCCAGTGCCTGGGAATGTTTTTGTCACTCTTACACAAACTAGAAAGGAAGAATCCTTACTGCCTAAACTTTTAAAGTGGTCTGTATGAGACAAGGAGAGGCCCATCTGTGTCATCTCTATCTGAAAGGAATCAAAGCAGCAGTGAGTATTTCCTGCTCACCCAGCCATGCCAAGGAGCCCTTTGCATCTTTGAAATTGGCCCTTCCCCACTGAAGTCTGTTCCTCTCACAGTCTGACTCTTCTCATGCCCCTCTGGCTGGAGGCAAACCTTCTCTGACTCCAAGGACAAAATAAGGGAAACAAGCTGCCAGACTTGCTACTTCCCTAAAAAGCCAGTTTTAATTTTGTAAGAGGACACACCACTCACACTGTAAGAGTCACCAAGCTTGGGCTCTGATGGTATCCAGGAGAAGCATGTTTGCAAGTCCAGATGCCATGCAGAGTGACCTCCTCCTGCTCTCTGAGCAGGGATGAATTTGGGAACACACTCGGGTTATCTGCAGCAGGAGCATGTTTTGTGAGAATTAACAAAGCATTCTCAAGTGCAGACACAACGATAATGTCGTGAGGGCTCTAATATGTTAGTCAATATGAAGCAGTTAAAGGGTTTTTTTTCATTTCACACAGGCCCACGATGATCCTCAAGGTTTACAGATGAAGACACATGCATTGAGGAGAGACAGCATTGGTGATTATGGATCCTGTAACCCACTTGGGCCATTAACACTCTGAAGTCTCAATATTCTGCCCCTTTCAGAAGGAATTCACAGGTTGGTGTAAATGTGACTGCAGACTGATTGCAGTGACAGTATCTGCCTGAAGCAGCTCTCAGACCCTAAATGGACTCTGTAGTATTTGACAAACCCAACCACCTCAGGTGGCCAGGCTGGAGGGCAGCAATAGCAAACTACACCCAGACCCCGCTCTGTTGCATGTGCTGAGGAGTTACCAGTGCTCTGAGAGAGACTGGGGGCACAGCACAGCTTATGTGGAAACATTTGTGGTTTAAATCAGATAATCAATATACACCTAATCACATACAACTGTCCCTTTTGACAACAGATAAACAGAAATTACTTGTCGATTGGGTCTGCCAGCACCAGAATACAGTTTCCAGGGAGACCTGAGCACCAGGAAGAACTATGGGAAGACACAGACAACCTCTCCATGCTGCAGGCATGGCACCCAAACATGAAACTTTGTTGTGTTAGACTTTACACAGTTCGTAGATGGGACTCAAGAGAACAAACTGCTTGATCACATCAACATGAATAAATATATCAGAGCCACCACCCAAGTGATGCAGAGAAGGACTAATCCTCCACTCAAACAGGCCCCCTGACTCTGCACCAGAAAATTGCTCTATGCATTCAAATTCTTCTTCAAAACCTGCTCCTGTTCCCACAGCTACATGGACACAGCAACACCAGCTGACAAACCCAGCAGCACATCACCCCTTGGCTTCACACCTCACAGCTCATGGAAAAGTAGTAAGAAGCCTGATACAAGTCCTTTAAAAATGAAAACAAGAGCAGAGCTCCAGAAAGCTGATGGCAACATTGACAATGAAAGCAAAAAAAAAGACATTTCATTTAAGACAAGAACTCCAGCTTGTTTGGAACAGGAGGAGGTTCAGCCTGCTCGCTACTCCTCTCTTCTCCTCTCACCTCCCGTGTACCATCACTGCCTTCTCTTTGCACACTCCCAGCCCTTTGTTCAGTGCTTACGAGCTGGATCTGGGGCTGGGGACAGGAGGTGGGGACAGGGGGGCACTAGAGCTGGTGCCAGGTCTGACAGCTCAGCACTTTCGGGCCGGGCTGCTGCAGCCTCGTGGGGCAGAGCCGGTGCCGCCGGGGCAGAGCCGGCACGGCAGGGCCTCTCCAGCCGCCCCGCACAGATGTCGAACGGCTGCGGAGGGCGGATGCAGGGCCCCAGGTTTTAATTCTTAAAGGATTAATTGTTGAGATGAGCTGCACTTCAGCACAGAATGAGAGAAGAGCTTTTTCTTTTTAGCATCGACGCTGCTCCTCAGAGCCTGGATCTAAGCCATCTCTTCCCTCCCTGTTTGCCCTCCATTCCCGGAGCCATCTTCGCCTGCAGTGCCTCTTGCATCAACAGCCAGGCAAGTACAGCTGGGAACTCTCCCAGGGCCTATAACTTCAACTGCACGCAGTCTCCTGCTTCAGGCAACGATCTGCTCTGGTTCTTCCTACTTCAGTAGCTATTTCTCACTACCAAGAAGGACAATAAAAGCCCCCAACTCCATCTCCCCAGCCGTGATCCCGAACGTTATGCATTTGTGTCAGTGCCTTTGAGTCACACAGGAAGCGTAGCCACGAGGTGAGGGGGGGCTGCCAGGCAGAGCCAAGGACTCACAGTTCAATCCACCTTGCCAGCAGCAAAACAAGAGCATAATTCTTACCATAGCCCTTCAGAGCAGGGGCAGGCAACACTGAGGGAAATGTCACCACGACTGGGTGCACGAGGTGAATGTGACCCTCTAAAATTAGCAGGAATTTGCACATCCCCTTTTTAGTGCTGCAGTAATTCTCCCCGAGTAGGGAAAATAAAGACTGGAGCATACGGTTTCTATCTGTGCTGCACAGAAACTGATTAAAAATGCTAACAACCATGATTGTCCAACAACCAGGAGCTCCCAAGAGGCTCATACACACAGATGGTGATTAGTTTGGGATGGCCAGAACAATCACTAGTACCATGTTGCAGTAACACCCACAGACTATCTGTCACAGTCCCAGGAGACACTTAAAGGCTGTTTACTTCATACAGTTAACTTGAACCATAAGCTTTACAAGCCTCTTTGATACATTTTTAATCACTCTCCTCATAAACCTATAACATTTCCCTGCACTGGTGCATGGTTGGGTTCTGTATTTCACACACCCCTCATCAGGCTGGAGGGAGGCTGATGGTGATGTCCCCGGCAAGCCCACTGTGTCACTGCTTCCCAAAGGCACTGTGCCACCACTGCCCAAACCCACAGTGTCACCACTGCCCAAAACCACTGTCACCACTGTCCAAACCCACTGTGTCACCACTGCCCAAACCCACTGTGCCACCACTGCCCAAACCCACTGTGTCACCACTGCCCAAAACCACTGTCACCACTGTCCAAAACCACAGTGCCACCACTGCCCAGACCCACCATGTCACCGCTGTCATCTCTTCCTGGCAGTGGCACAATCAAGACATGGATAGTGGCCACATAACAAATATTAGGATGGTTAAACTCAGCCAACTGTGTCTCTTCCCAAGTCTTACTTTTTCCAAATACTTCTGTGCCTTTGGGCTAAGCAAATACCTGCACTAACGGCTGGGGCAGGGTTTGGGAGGGGTTTCTCTGACAGGTCCAATATCCCGAGTGTTTCCGAGCACTTCTGTTGTTGCTTCCAGAGATCATAAGCTCTGTATTTCTTCCAGAGATCATAATCTTTCTTTAAACAAAATGAACGGTTTTGTAATTTAGACCTCTCAAAAAAAGAATCTCCCAACAGCAAAGCAACCCTGCCCTTCCCCTCCAGGCAAACCGCGGGGTCCGGGGGCTGCAATTCATCTCACGTGAGCAAACAGGGCTGTTTGTCCAGGCAAAGCCCCGAGTGCCAGTTGAGGAATTAATCACTCCTAAAACCTTGTCCAGAGCCAGGTCTGGGGAACCAGCCCCAGACACCAGCGCTTAGTTCTGTCATCTCAGTGATTGCCCCCGGGAGCTGGTGCAGTGAAGTCACCGGGAAAGCAGGTTAATTTACGGCAGAAGGAGATGTGGGGCACCAGGCTGTGGAAAGTCACTTCTGCTGCCTCCCTCACTGGTGTAAATTTAAATAACTCCCACAGAGAAATCTGAGATTCACACTGAGCAAATGTTAGTAGACTCTGCTTCTCCTTTGTTGTCGTTTTTTCTCCTTTAATTGCCTCATCTGTTTGGAGAGAATATGTACCCACAAATGGATTTTTTTAATGTTTCCTTTGCCACCTATAAAGTTGTTTCTGCTTCTGTCCCTTACCCGTATGAGATCACTTCCCACCTCTGGGCAGTATGAGGTAGCCTGGTATAGAGGTCTCAGTACAGATCTCAGAAACTGGAGAGTCATGGCTTCACTTGGGGACCTTCAATGAGTGAAAATGGGATGGGGTGTTAGTGCCCCATTCAGAGAAAGGGAATGGAAATACTGAAAAACTGAAAGATGAGTGAAATGTGGAGGAATCAATCAATATACAACTCTGAAAATGTAAAATCCTGTAATACAGAGATGCCAAATAGCATCATGGATAAGTATCTCGGCTGTTGTCTTAATTCTTTTTTGTAGAAAAATTGTACAAAATACACACTTCCAATTATCTTAATGCCACATAAACGTCCTGTATTTATTAAAAATATATGTTAATATAAGAGTTTGATGCAGATTTTGAAATGCAAGACTTAATTCTATGCTGTTGAGGAGTTTGATTTTTTCATTATCTATTTTTAAAGCCTATCACAGATCTATCCTTAAAAGCAATTAAAACCCATAAACATCGGAAATTTCCAAAGACAAAGAAACACCAGACAATATTTGTATTCACTTCATTTTTGCTTCTATTCACACGTTGCAAGAATCTGTACTGGCATCTCCATAGCATTACCTGTCAGGAGGATGTCCAGGCCTTTTTTAATCTCAGCTTTGCTTTTAAAGGCTAGTGAAGACATTAATTGTATGTTGTTTTATTTAACACCCCATTGGCTGTACAATCCAGCCTTATGGAGCCACGACAGCTCTCACTGTGTGGGGGGGGCTTGCACACCCAGTCCTGATGCTCCCCTGCAGTGGTGCTGGGACCTTTCACACTCCATGAAGATCTACAACCAGAACCCACTTGCCAGCGCCTCGTGGTTGGTGTGTGCAGACACCAGGGAGTGCTTGGTCAGCCCTTGTCTCTGTCTCTTCCCTGTGTGCTCATGTCTGTGCACCCATCTGTTTCCCATCTCCTGAACGATGAGATCACGGCGGGGGCTGTCTGGGTTTGGTGACTGTTCAGCACCTTCCAACAGGGGCTTGTGTCTGTCCCTGGAGATCCAGGGAATGATGTTAATGCAAGAGTGATGATGGCATCCAAATCAAAGGAGCCTTGATGGTGTGAAGGCCACTGGAAAGCTGTTGAGGGCCCTGCCACATTGGAGCTCAGTAACTCGTGGGGGTGACCTGGTTGGTGTAAGGCAGGGATGAACACAGAGCACAGAGCAGCCAACCCAGCTCTGTGCCTCCACCACCAGACCCCACTTTCTCCTCCATGAATCTCCCTCCACAGGACACCATGGCTTTGGGCCTTGTTTGCCAGAGACAAATATTAACACAGAGAAACTCTTCTCCACCCGACTTGCATAGCTGGGAATGCATTGCCCAACCCAGCAGCCAAAGGAAGAGCAACGTGATTAAGGGAAATGAGCCTTGCTTACTTGTAAGCTCTCTACTCCCCCACCCACCCACAGATATAAACTTTTACAGCTTTGGCTACTTAAGATCTTAACCAGACAATCTGTGCAGGGTTATAAACCATGGTAGGAACCCTCAGGCAAGAGGGGCCCTACATTAGCAACCACTTGGTATTGAACAATTAGATTGATACTCATCAATCATTTACTTGAAAAGAAGAAGAAAATATATTAAAAGGGACTGCAGGGGATTTATCTTCCCATACTGATAAATTGTTAAAAATTAATGAACTAGAGCAACTCTGAAAGAAGAGTAAAGCAAACCCCCCAAAAACCTCAACCACCACAAAATCCCCACAGGGCCTCAGAAAGCTCTTATAGGGGCTCCTCTGTTAAAGATACTTCGTCCTCTCTGGCCTGATGGGCTTTTTGCTTTTGTTTTTGTGTCAGTGATATTCTCCATCCACTGATCTTCCCCAGCATTTTGCATCCCAGGCACAGAACTGCTTTTTAGTTTGTTCCTGGAGGAAGGGAACAAAGATGCCACAGTCTGCATTCACCGAGCAGTTCTGACCTGCATGTGGGTACTGTTCTTAATTTGGCAGAAGGCTGTTTAAGAAACTTCCCACCCCTTTCTGTCCTTTAAACTGTCAAATCCTGCAACACAGCCAGAGCCATGAAATTCAACAAGGTGCCCAAACTTTGTGCAAGGCAAAGCTCCCTGGCAGCTTACAAATAGCCCGAGGGCTGTGCTGAGCTCACATTAAACAGAACAGATTGCAGCTGCCTCCCTATCAGACAGAGTTGTGGGCACAGAGATCAGAGGTCCCATCACTCACTGCTCTGTACAGTCCCTGTCACTCTATTTGCTGTATCTTTGCCTGTGTCATTCCTGATCATCAAAAACATGTTCATTTTCCTTCCCTTTCATCTGACTGAGCATCCTTGGATGCAGCAGTAAGGAAGAGCTGATGAGGAATGCTGTCCATTCCCTGCTGCAAATGGAGACTGTGGCTGGTTTACTCCCTTGTCTCTGTTGTTACACACAGGAACGATGTTGTTTTGCAAATTCCAGTATGTGCTTGGTTTGAAGAACTCTCTAAGAACTCTGCCGATGTGCCCTTGCCCCGGCTGATCCCAGAAATGGATCAGCACAGAGCAGAGCAGATCCCGACCTGCAGGCTCCTGACTCCTCATGGCAAGTGGGGTTGCTAATGGGGATACAGATATATGTGCTGTGGGTAAACTGGTGAAAATATTTATGTGCTGAAAGTGCCAACCCATGTTGACAAAGCCGAAACTCATGTTCCTATTGTTCATCCCTTGCATGAGTAAAAGAAATGGAAAAAAAACTTAAAGCAAAGCCAAACCAACCAACCAACAAACAAAAAACACCCAAGGGAGATTTTTTTTTTCATATTTAGCAAAACCAAAGATTCAGTTATGAATATGATTATGAAAATAAAAGCGGGTTGCAGATTGAAAAAGAGATACTTGTAGTCACTTCTGCTGGTTTTTTTCTTCACCACAAAGGCACCACCACATCAAAATAAATACCCCAAAGCAATTCCTTTTTCATTATAGAATTACAAACACTGTAATTCCACGTTTTTACTAGATAATACTGTTTTATTTCCAAAGTTTTGTCCAAAATGAAATTAATCCAAATATGGTGAAACCTATTTACAATCAAATCGTGTTTTTCTCAGTCCACTTTGGATTGCACTATAGGCAAATACAGTTTGTCCTCCCTTGAATGGAGTTTTTTCTACAAACATTCTCTTAAGAAATACCCACTCCCACCCTTCCTGTGTCCATGGCAATAACAGGCAAAACCCCCAAAGGCCAAACATACAAGATCAGGAGAAGGATTCAGACCAAAAAGGAAATTAATCCCCCCCATGTTTGCGTGTGCATATGTGTGTCTGTACATACCAGGCCATGTGCACTGAAGGACACAAAGATTGATTTAATTTTCAGCTGCTCACAGATGGCAACTTCCCATCCTCTCTCCCATGAATCATTCAAACCTTCCTGTGCAGCCTCCCAGATAAAACTGAAGCGATGCAAGAGGCCTCCGGCCAGGCCCTTTGCACACAGGTGAGACCCACCTAAATTCCTCATCATGTAAGGGAAAAAAATGAAGCCTATCTAATAAAATTAATAGCAATAATAATACTTTGCATTTCTAAAATGCCTTCCAGCTCAGGAACTCAAGGTCTGATAATTAATGTCTCTTTAATTTTATTTCTATCGATTAAAGATCCAGTGGAACAAAAAAAAGAGTCTATTAACAAAAGCTAATGTGATTTTCAATAGGAGCTGGGTACAGTGAGGAGCAGTAATCTTGCCATTCTGGCTGCACCAGACAGACATCTAGACAGTACATATGTCCATACATTCCCTAAATTAGCACACCCTCCACTCGGCGGTTGTTCAGGGAAATTAGGCAGTTGTGTATAACTGTAATGAGGTCATACAGGGTCTGATCTCCACTGGGATTTAATTAACTCTGAATCTTATAAATATTGTGCTGAATTATAGTTAAATTTGCATAAAGGTTAGAATCAAGCTGGACCAGCCCCATTTACCAGAAAGGGGTAAAAATAAAACCTTGGAGTAAAGACCTTTTAAACAAGGTTTTTGTGTTGCAGTACAGCCTTGTTTTGATCTGGGCCTGAAAATATATTTAAGGGGAAGGAAGGCTGAGAGAGGGGGGGGAGAAGGAGGCTATATTTCAAACAGACTTTCTAGATAACTTCAAACAGACTAATAGAATGGTGGTTTGCAGCCCGGAGATAACCTGCTCCTCCAATGGCCTCACACTCAGTAAAAGGAGATCGTATCAAATATATACACAGCTATCAAGAAATCTTTTTCCCTTTTTTATTTTTATTATTAAAGTAATGCCAGACATAAAATACCATTGCCAGGTGGACGAATAACAAAAATGGTAAAGGAGGAGGCACAAGTCCTGTCTGTGGGACGCTCTGTTCCAGGGCAAGACAGGTCTGTGGCTTCCTTTCCCAAAATTCTTGCTCAGATTTTATCCAAGCACAAGCCCCATTGTTTCTGAGGAGAACCCAGCGAGGATGGCATAGGGACTTCCAGACTTGGACCCACTTTACAACATGCACTCACAACCTCAAGTACATCAAGACCAAGTTGGACAGAACTTGGAGCAACCTGAGATAATGGAAGGTGTCCCTGCCCATGGCAGGCAGTGGAATGAGATAAGCTTTAAGGTCCTTTCCAACCCAAACCAGTCTGAGATTCTATGATAAGCCCTCAATAATTTTAAACTACTGTAGTCCTGACCAAAGCATTTCCACCCCAAGTACCCTTGGAATGATGCAGCACCAAGACAGTCATCCCCAGTTGTTGTTTGGCTACTGAGGTGAGGGGGATAGAGCTGGGAAAGGAGACACCAGGCTGCAGGCTCTGGGCTGCCAGGGCAGCCACAGGGCTGCTGGAAGGGCTGGTCCTGCCCATCCCTCCTCCTCCTGTGCCAACACGACATGGTTGGTGCATTGTTTGCTTTGAGCAGGTTGGAACAGCAGCAGCCTCTTTCATGGCTGCACAGCACCACTGAACTGCCACCCCAGACCCATATAATTCCTGGGCAATATTCCTGCTTGCTGAGGTTCACCTCACCAGGCCAGACCACTAATCTTGTGTCAGCAGGACCCTGCTGGCATCTTGCCTGCAGCAGCCCCACAGATGTGAGCCAGCCTGTGCTGCCTGGCTGGCCTGCTGAGGGACTACACAGGTTCCAATGGCCCTGCCAATCCCCTCCAGAAGCTCCAAGTGAGTTTTCTCTCTGCCAGAAGGTACAGTGCTGTTCAGGAACAGCTCTGTATGCTGATCACAAGCTCTTGGATCTGCTCAGTGATTGTCCCTGAAACCCATCTGGCCTCAGTGTCAGCCAAGGTATGTCACAAATGGCAGAGCAGAGCTGACATCCCAGGGATCTGTCCCAGTGCATGAGCTGACATGGGCACAGGGAATGAGGAGGTAGGGACAAGCTGTAGAAATCACTGGATGGATGAGGCCACCAGGAGATGTTGTAGTAGCTGGAACAACCTTGCCTAAGTGAGGTGAAAAGAATAAAGCTCACTGCAGTCAAACCTACCCTGGAAGCTTCAGACAGGTTCACCTGGTGGGGTGGATCATACTCCTTTAGGTTTCACTTCACCTGGCACTGAACTCGATGGACATGCTGGAGCAATTGCCTCTTCCATCCCTTGCCTTGCTACATCGCTGGGTGGAGAATGCTTTAGGAAGGACTTCAGGTAACCCACTGAGAAATGCGTTCTATAAAGCAGTTGAAAAGTGTAATTTGAATCAAAATATGAACAAGAAATACATTTTGTTAACTAGACTCATTAAAGAGGATGCCTTTCTGTGGTAGTTGCATGGGAAACAACCTTCAGCAGGGCTGTAACCAGAGTGGGTCACCAAAAGAGGACAAGCACACCAAGGCCCACCCTGGGAGCACAATTCACATAAGAGGAGGGGATGACTGGAATGAGCTGGAACGACAGGCAAAGACCTGCTCTGAGCATCAAAATGTCTTGCTTGACTCCTCTTACAATGTAATTCTCTTCATAAAGCAGCACAAGGCCAAAAAACGCCAAGAAAATGAGTCTGTACCACTTGTTCTAGGAACTGTGCGACAGCTGAAGTCTCACCATGTCCTTCCATTTCCTTCCCTAGGAGTGTGTCAAATATTTATAAAAAATTAAAGCATGGGAAACATAGCAGTTTCTAAATTATGCTGCACATTCAGAGTCATGTGTAAAGTGCAGCATTAAGGACACCCATAAATATTTATCTGAAAGCAGAGCTGTACTCCCACAACCCTATGGTTTCTCAATATGTCTCTTTGCCAGGTACAGTTCTGCACAAATCAGTAAAGCCACAGACCAAAGAAAACTCTTTTGAGCTTCAAGAAACCCTACAACACTTTTCACTCCTGGCATGTGTTATCATCATTATTACAAAATAAAATCATGATGCTTACAGCACATTCTGACCATGTAGTTTCTTTGTTCTGAAAAGTGGCATTTAAAGCTAGTATCTTCCTCTTCAAACCTGTTCTTCCCTTGTGAAAGTCCCCTAAATGCATGGTGGGCACCGTGGTTTTAGGTCAAACTTGGACTTAATGATTTAATGATAACTGAAGCTCCAGTTTCAACCTGAAGGCTTCCAGGAGAAGCCTTCTCCTGGACTTCTACTAAGAAGTAATTCTCACCTCCTGGATTTTTCCACAATTGATACCTGTCCAGTGTTAAAGCGAAAACCACTTTGTCTTTGCCCAGCTCTGCATCAGCATTCACACTCACCTCTCCTCTACTCAACATCCTCATGAATAGCCACTATTGTGTGGAGGGGAAAACCCTCTGCCAACACGGGGCTGCACTGAGCAAAACCCATCAGCCTCACGCCATCCATGGCCAGAGCAGGAAAGTATTTTAATGGGATTGTGAAGTAAGCAAGGAAAACCAGAAGGGGAAAAAAAGAGACTTAGGAAGTCTTTTCAAATATAGGACCCAAAACTAACATCTGGAAATTTCCAAGGTCTAAGGAAAAGCAGCAAGAGCCGTTCAGCTACATTTGCTCTGGGCTCAGCCAGCTCTCTTTGCTCAGCTCTGTTGTCATCACATTTCACATTATGATGGTGTTGTGAACTACAAAGAAAACAAGAGAATTGGCAAGTCAAGTATTTTGCCAGCTTTTCAGAGAGAAAATGTGTCCAACTGAGAGGTGCTGATTCCACCTTTCTCACAAAACACAGGCTGCTTCAGCAACTATCGGTGGGGTCACTGCACCTTCCCCTCAGTGCTAATTCTTTAAAATACCCTTGATGACTTTAAGCCTCTCTGAAATGATAAATAATTTTAACGCTACTGGATAGAAAGGGCCAACTGTGGATGGAGATAAATATGTCATTTGCAGTGAAGACAACAAATTGCCTTCAGGAGAGTGGATGGAGAAGAAGAAGAAAATCTAATCAACTTTAAATTGGAGCATGTAATCCGGATGGGATTACACATGGATGCAGAGCAGTGGGAGCCTGGACTTGGCACAGCAAGAGGTCCCTGCCAGACCTCATTTGCACAAAGCTCACAGTGGAGAGCAGCTACTGGGCATCTCCTGCCCCAGTTTTCCCAGGCAGGAGTGGCTCTCCCGGAGCTGTGAACACCCAGACCAGTTTAGTTAAAGGCATAAGCAAATAAGGAACCACAGAATCATAGGAGGGACCCACAAGGATCATTGAACTCCTCCACTTGGCAGACACAATTCCACCTCATCCAGGACTCCACCTGACCTGTGTCTTCACACGCCTGGGCCAAGGCAGCTCCAACTCCACACCTTGTACAAGCTCTGATGCTCGTGTGAACCCACAAACCAGGTAGAAACAGTCCACAAACAACTAGGATAGTTTTCCTCTGGCTGAAAGGGCTCTGTGGGCTCCAGGGTCAGCACAAGGACAGACGAAGTACAATCCCCCTCCCCATCACCACCCTGGGACCTTCACACCAGTCTTCCCAATTATACCCATACTACCCAGCAGGACACCATAGAGAACAGATCATTAAAGAAAATAACCTTTTTTTTTTTTTTCAACCTGAGGATATTTTAATTTGCATAATTCAGTGATCTGGTTTCAGAGTGCTCCACACACCAGCATCAACACACCGGGAAGGGTGGCCAGCACCAGAGTGGAGTCACAGCTGAGGCACGGAGGGTGTGAAGGTCCCACGGCAGCTTTGCTGTCAAAGCCAACGCTGGGCGTACCCATGGCCTGACACAACTGCAGCAGCTGTGAGGCAGCTGGGTAAGAAATATGACAGACCAGAATGTTTCAGGAATTGATGTAATGTGCTCTTCTGACACCCAAAATCCACGATTCACTAAAGCAGTATAGTCAGAGCTGATGCTGGGGTGTTTAGATGTCATTATTTCCCAAAAAGAAGCTACACTGCCTCTTGTCTGTGGAAAAAAAAGGGGGGAAAATGGGGGTGAGGGAGATAAGGAGGAAAGACAGCACATCTTGTAGGTAAAAATTGTGTTGCTTAGCTTGGAGCTAACCCCTACGACATACATTACTGTCTTTCTGTTCAATCAGTGTTCTGCTACAAGAATCAGTTACATTCAATCATCTGAAAGAGCTATTAAAATGCTGATAAAAAATTCATAAAGTAACACACAGTAATGAATCAGGAGAATTCAGTAAAGTGAGACCTACCCTTAGAGCAGGGCAAGAATGAAGGTGAACGATCGTTTGGGCCTAGCGGGCATGAAATACCCTTTTGGAAGATGAATAATTCTGTTTTGGGCTGATAAGTTGAACTAATTTATAATGCTGTTTTAGGTCCACTGCTGAAATATTTCAAATCCCTCAACTTTAAAATGCATTGCCTGTCAGAAACGGGTCTCTTAACAGTTTCCTCTTAACATTTTTCAAAATGTAACCTAGACCAATTTGCATGATTTACTGCTTTATTGTATTATACAGTGCATGATTTAAAATGGGAAATAAAATCTAAAAAAAAAAGAAAGACAAGGTGGTGTGAAAGAATTGCTGCAGAAGAGATGCAATGGTTTTTAGATCTCTGCACAATACAAAAAGGTGCTTTTCCTTCCCTGGATCGGGATGGGGAGGCAGGCAACCCCGTGGGAATAGAGAAGTGGTTTGTCACAACAAAGCCCAACTGTATTTGCCTGGAGTGGCTCCCACCGTACAGGAGCCTCCTGGCTCCCCGTGGTGTTGGCTGAGGCCACTGGGAGCTGAAAGCAAAGAGAGCTGGGGGCCCCCAGCATCTCTCCATGTGCTCAGTATCTTGTAAGTCTGTGGGGATCGAGATCGATTTGAGCTTTGCCGGCTCCAAGGTACAAGGCGTGACTTGTCTCTCTGCAGGTGTTTTTCTGACAAGTGGGTAGAGCCGTACGGTTTCCCAGCTGACTTCTCAAGAGTCAAGTCTGAGAGCCTGAGGGAGGAAAAGCAGCAGCAGCAAAGCCATCTCCTCTCTGCTTTCACTTAAGAGATATTCCTCTGAGAGCGAGCGGCTCCTACGCTGTCACACTCCTTTCTGAAGAGCCCGTCTCTGCAACTGCACACAGGGCCATGGCCAAAGCATTCCTGTGTCCAGCCACTCTGCAATCCAGAGCTCTGCTCCACTGAACGCCCTGGGGTTGGGTGGCTGCCACACCATGGATGACACCCGACTGGCCGGTGTGGGTGAGGATGGGGGTGCCCAGCCTGGTGCTGGTGAGCTGTGGTTGTTCCCCAGGGCTGGACACCACTAACCCCTGTCCACACCAACCCCTCTGTCTCAGACAGCAGCCTGTCAGGTAACCTAAACCAAATCCAGTGGCACTCCCTGATGGAGGCAGGCGGGATGTATCATGGAGAGGTGGACTCTTTAGGAAGTGGGATGGTAACAGGGGTGTTTACTCATCCCTGGGCAAATGCCCCCACACAGATCATCTTGCCATTTTGTTCCACTTATCCATGTTACAAAAAACATAAACCTTTGCTATTGCAATTGCAAGGACAGGCTGCCATTTCAATGTGTTCCTTCCCGTTGCAGCTATTTGCCCTCAAAGTAGGAAAGTAAAATGGTGAAAATGTGCAAAGGGAAACAAAAAGTGCTGCACTCCTCGTACCTAAGCTAAACCCCGTGGTTGTGACACCAGCTGACTTCAGTGGACAGTGTCAGACACGCTCTCAACACCTTCCACAGCTGGTGTTCACAACCTACAGCTCTAATTTCCTTTTTCACTGGGGCTAGAAACATTCATTCCATCTGAAAATGAAGTCAATGTGTTTCAAGTTGGAGACAGAAGACAGAGACTATCCAATTCATTTCTAACTCCTAAGACTATATTGGTGTGACTGATATTAAAGAACAAAGGCAGATATCCTCCCCAGCTGTAAAATAAGGCCATGAGGGCACTGAGTTGTTCATTAGAGGTTTCTACAGAAAATATTAAGGGCACCAAATGATCCCACCATTTCCAGCTTCCCTTTCAAGTGATTCATCTCCAGATCAGACCTGGATTCAAAACCCCATCATTGGAAGGACCCTCATTACCTGTGCTATCAGCACCATCCATAAATGTATCCCTTACCTCCTAATTAGGCCAACAAAGGAGGGCTATTAACAGCTAAATGTATTACAAATGCAGCATTAGGGGTAGAGACTATTGACCTTTTTACTCCGAGTGATCTATATACCCCTTTGTTCTGCTGAACACAACTCCCCCTTGTCAGGGCATCACTGGAAAGGGAATATAATCTGTTCTCTGATTGCACACAGGCTTTCCTTGTACTCGATTAGAAAAAATGAAGAAAGAAGTTATCTGTACATCTTGCTATGAAAGTCCCCCCTCAGCCTCAGTACGTCCAAAACTCACAAAGAGCACTGAAAGCCTGAATTTTGCTACTACTTGTTGAAGGGGGTGAGAATGGCCAGTGCTTCATATCACACAAAATCTGCCTGTTACTCACCTCAGATGACCTGGGAAGACTAAAGAATAATCCTGTGTGTTTTCATACACTCTGATTTTTACATCAGTTGAAATCTTGGGAGTCCTATATGTATTTTTAGATACAATTGAGATCGTCAGTTGAAAAAAAAAGAAAAAAAGACCCTCAAGGAATTCCAACTCCACATGATATGTGATAATAAGGCTGTTATAGTGAAGGACTCTCTAATGGTGTATTTATTCACCTGCTCCCTATTAGGCAGATCTGTTAAACCAGCACTTTGTCCATCAGCACTTGAGTGCTCAAAGCTGAGTGTGCCTCTTTCAGAACTGCTGGCACCAGCGAAAGCCAAATTCTGAAACCTCCCTGAATGGGACCTGCATTGTCAGGCATGACTGAGAGACTCCTGCTTGGCTGCCAGAGGTGCCACAGTCCCAGCACCACCTCACCTGACACCAGTGTTGGGGAAAGACAGTGTAAAACCAGGAAAAAAACAAAAGGGGAAAAAAAAAGAGGGGGAAGGAATGCAGGAAGGGACAGCCCTCACCTGATACTTCCCTCTCCTCCTCACTTTATAAAGTTAAATGCTGTCTGAGATTTATTGCTGTGAAAAGGAGAGTTAACCACATAATCAATAAAAAAAAAAATCCAATTACAGTCTATGTTGGAGCAACTCTGCGTGTAATAAAAGTCTCACTTACAGGGCCCTCGCCCCGCTCGGCTCAGCTCTGCAGTGGAGATCGAGTCTCACAGCCCTGAGAACCCACCAGGGCTGGGCTTGTGCTCCCAGCAAAGGCAGGGAACGTGTTCCTGCCCCTGGGAAGGGAACAGGCACAGACACTGCACTAAAGCCTTACTGGAACCTCCAAAATCAGCTCCCAGTGAGCACCACTGAGTGCTGACCAGCCCCCAGCCCCCCCACCCTCCCTGGAAAGGCATTGCTCTTAGTTTAAGTGAGGCTTTTCAAGGCACGTAGAGATATTTCTCCCTTTCCATTAGTCACCATTCATTCAGGTGGAGCTTTTGCTACCTCTAAGAAGTATTCCCAGAAAGCCCATTAACTTCCTTTCAGACACTCAGACAGTCCAGGCTGCAATTGGAAGGCTGTGATACGGTAGATTTGGGGGGGAAATTGCACAGCTCCAAACCAGAGAGAAAGCATAACTACCTCATTGGCAGAGCACAGAAGGGCTTTGTAGATTTTAAACCTGGCTTGGCCCCCCTTTATCACAGGACACCGAGGAAATCAGAGCTTATCTCAGTTCCTCTACTTCTACCAGAAGGATGAGAGTGTCAGTGTCCTTTAGTGAAATAAATTCATATCTATAAAAAAATGCACACCGGTATCATGCCATGAAGAATGATTTTAAATGCTGAAAGTATCAGGCCATAGTTTCATATTCCTTACTGCAGGATGACCACTTTGCCACATCTTCGGGAAATTTCATTTGAATTGGATGGGAACAAACTGGCAAGAAACACTTATGTTCCTGTTTGGCTGTGGGGGGAAAGGTGGTGCCTCATTCGTGGGGAAATCAAGGTGACAATACTGGATCCAGCACAGAGTCCTACAGGACAAAGTTATCCCTTCTAAATTTTTGGCTACAGAGGGTTTCTAGTACATCAGCACTTTGAGTCATATGACCACAGACCTTTTAAAATCCAAAATTAAACGCCTAAACCAAGATTTACCTTCCATGGAACCACTGTCTTAGTTCTCCCTGACCTGATAAAAAGAGCATCAGCACTGGAATAACCTACATGTGACACAACCTTGTGTTTTAGCAACACAATATGAAAGCTGAATTTGTGACCTTCCCCATGAAGTCACTGGAGAGGAGGTTGTTCACACCATATGACAATACAAGAAAAAACGTGATGTGTCACCACTGTAACCCTGCACTCAGCTGGACGTGCCGTGTCCCTCCCACCCTCTGAGTTTACAGGGCCAACACAAGAGAGAGAGAACCATCCTTGTTTTAGGAATGTGAAAAGAGAGCCTCATCCTTGCGAGACTT
>NW_016690288.1:1521498-1578998 GCF_001604755.1 Lepidothrix coronata
ATCTCTGTCAAAATCCAGCTCTGCTTGTGCTGTAAACTGAGGAAAACATCCCAGTGCTCCAGGGAGATGGATTCCATCCTTCTGTGTCCCAAGCACAGGCAGATTTGCTGGTACCTTCCCTACCTGAGCTGGGGTGCTCTACCTGAGAGAATGAGGTTTTGTTTTCAGAAACGGTCATTTCAGTAGATGCCAAACAAGGTTTTCCTGCAGCTGTTTTGCAGTTCCCTTTGGTACTCCAGACCAGCTGAAAGGAGTCAGGAGAAAAGCAGCCTGAGCACCTTCGGCACACGGTGAGCTCGGGCCAGGGATGCCCGTTGTCTTTTCTATTTTCTTTTAAATTATAGCTCTTTTGTTGTTGTTTAATTTCTATTTCCAGTTCAGTGCCAAGGCAAATGTGAAGAAAGGTTGAAATGGCAACTTTAGAATAATAATAATAATAAAAAAAAATAATAAGCCACAGGAATCAAACATAATGATTCCAGCCCAGTCCCTCCGCACACCACGTGGCTGGTCCTTTAGAAGACCTCCCCTGCTATGTTCTTGTACAAAGGAAACTATCTGCTTCCCACATCTGGCATTATATTTGGCTGTCCTCACATTAAAATTAAATTCTGATAAAAATGGGCATAAAGGCACCAGGGTTAGTAGGAACCAGCTCGCAGCAGTATTGATGAGAACAGCTTGCAGCTGGAAGCCTGAGATAACACAGTTTGTCAGAATGCTGTCACACAGCTGCCTGCATAATGAGGGGAGGAAAAAAAATGCTCTTTCATTTGTTATCAGTTGAAATCTCTAAAAGAGATGCATCATTTAGAAGTAGCCTGACTAATGGTCAAGTTCTACAGGGATGCAGATGGGATGTGGAAAATATTCCCCACCAGCAAAGCCCAAGGCTCCATCATCCTTAGCAACTCCCATGCTGCTGCCAATGCAAGTGGACAGGCCAGCAAGTACCTTTTGCTGTGTAAAATGGGATCTCAGATGCTGAGCTGGGGTTTTAAAAGGTGCCAGTGGTAAAATCCAGTTGTTAAAAGTGATTTTGCTAGGACTGTCACCCTCACTCCTCTCTTTAAAAAGCTACAACACCCAGGGCATAGAGTCTCTCATAATTTAGGATTAACTCAGACCAGCACGACTGCAGCAAAATCACTCCTAATTTACACTGCTGGGAGGGAAGACTCAGACACATAAATCTTTGGAAATACATAGGGCACATTCTTGCAATGTATAAATTTGTTCAATTGAAAATGATTGTTTTAAAGCACCCTTTTTCAATTCTTTTCCTAAAGGGGTCAGTACCTCATAATTCCCAGCCACCCTTCCACACAGATCAGTATGGAAAAGGAGGACAATGCACCCCAAGAGCTGCTGGAGGTGGGACCAAGGGTCCATCTAGCCCAGTGTCCTGTCAGTGAGTGCTGCAAGAAGACCTCCACCCAGAGACACCCACCACAGACCTGTTCGTTATTTTTGTCCTCACTATCTGCCAACACTCAGTCTGTGACATTCACAAATGAAAAAAAAAAAAAATATCTTTAATCAGGCTCTGCCAAGAATAGTTTCTCTGGATGGACAACATCAAGGCAGGAAGTCAAACAGCAAAGCCTCTCACCAATTTATTGCTGTCAGAAGTCAGATGTCTGGATACAAAATTTGAACCAATCCAGACATTGCTGTGGGTTGGTTCAGGCTCTTTGTGCAATGTCACAAAAATAACTCCCCAGAGCTCAGAGCACCTGCAGCAGGTGGGAAGGCAGGAACGGCGAAGGAGAGCAAGGACTTTCGACTTCCAACAGGGAATGAACTGCAATTTGTTAAACCGGTTTTGACGGGTAAAACTGAGAACAAGAGGCACAAAGGAGACAGGACATGGCACCAAAGATGCCAACTATTGATCGTGACCTTTCACAGGGGAACACCTTGGTGGTGCGACCACTTGTGTGCGCAGTTAAAAGGCCAAGCAACGCTGAAGGTATTTTCTCTCCCCTTGCCAAATGTTAATCTGCACTGAGCAATTCTCAGGGACTTTACAAGGATCACAGCCTTCCACAGAAATCTCCTTCAGACCTCCACTGAATTGTGAAAAACAGCTTTTATGATTTAAAGGGAGTCATATGTATTATTTCTTCCGTCTCTCTCCATTTCTAAAGGCATCAGAGATGGTTAGGTGATTTTGATGTGTCTCTCCCCTCTCTTTACATTCCTCATGTGTTGTTCATTTTCTCCATTCCATTTGGGTTACAAGCCATCCTCTGTCATGTCCTGTTTCATGATCCTTTACCCTTGCACTCAGGATTGCTGTTTCACTTCAAAGGGGGTTTGTGTCTCACAGAGAAGGGAAACAAGGGCAGCTCCAGACAACACTGCACTGACTACAAAGCTGTTATGCAGCAGAAGCCTTGCCCTACTCACACGTGCTCATTGGCTTCTGCAAACACTGGGATAATGAACAGTTCCAATTTCGAAAGGCTTTTTCCCTTGCTATCTTCCTCAACTTTCTGAAAGATGGATATGGATTTGAGTTCATTTTACTTGTTTAAAATTTTTGGGCTTGAAGCAATCCATTTATAAAAAGGGAAATTAAGAAGAAAAATAGGAAAATGGCCCATTAAAATAAGAAAATGGCATGACTAAAACTGGCTGTGCTTAAAGAGTGACAATTTAAAAGCAAAAGAAACAAAGGCTTCATATTAAAGGGAGGCAAAATTAATACAAATTCTAAATCATTGAAATAGCAACACAAAGACCCCCTCTTTTAAATCAAATCTTGCAGACACTCCCATGTAGGCCCCAAATTCATGGTATTCACTAGACTCTTGCCCTCCCCTTTACCATGAATGATGCCCTGACTCCCCAGTACCTTCCAATCCTACACTTCTGAATAGAGCTGTGCTGCTTGTTAGAAGAGTTTTAGAGTCTTTTATGGACAAGAAGAACATCCCATATGAATTTTTTAGGGTTGGCCCCTGGAAAATCTCTTCCACCATCTCTTGCACTGTCCTCAGCCTGCACCCACCCCATCCATACTCAGGGGGTTCCTCTTGCCTTTGCCCACAGATCTGATGGAGGGAGAAATCAGAAACTGAGAAATGGGACTTCGCTTCTGCTGCTGCTGAGCTTCACATGCCCTCACACAGGTACCCCCAGAGGAAGGGGAAGGAGGGAGATCTGGAATAACAGTGTTATTCCAGGCTGGAGCAGGGTGCTGCTGGAGCTCCCTGCAGAGTCAGCAGATATCTCCCATCCAGGACGTGCCCTCCTCCATCCCCCAGACCAGAAAGTCCAAGGGCAACGTGACAGCTGGAGCTCCCAGGACTGTATGAGTTACTGTCCTGGGCATTCTTCCCTCACACGGCATTTCTCTCCCATAACTCTGAGGTGTGCTTCTCCCCTTGGCAAGTGCAGCTCTTGTTAACATCACCGGGGGAGCTGAGCGGTGTGTAGGTGTGATTTAATGCTCCACTGAGCTCCAGCTCTCACTCAGCCCCTCATTTGGGAACACAGACTCCCATTTTCTCCTTTTGACACTGATGTATGTTGCTTTGGGGACCAAATGTGTGAAGTGGGAAAGGCAAGGCACACAATTATGAACGTTTGATTTTTTTAAAGATGATTTCTGGGAGTTTAATCCACCTTCTGCATCAATAATAATATTATCTGCCTGTAAAACACCTGCTGAGCACTGAGATTTGGTGGCCACCAGCCACTCCAGGCAGCCTTTGGGAGAACACAGGGCAGCAGAGGAAGGACTGGGATGGCCCTTTGGCTGTGTGCAGGAGTGCTGCAGAGCATCAGGGAGAGGTTGTTCTTCCTTTCAAATCCCTGAGGGATCAGAAAAAAGGGAAGCCAGATAAACCCTATCTCACTTCCCCACCTCCCCCCACAGGCCACTGTACCTACTACTGACATATGTCAAAAGTCTGGTCTGAGAAAGGCAAAGATTCTCATAATGGTGCCAAATCCTCAGGTTTGGAAGAGTAACCCGACCTCTGTTCACCTGATTTTCAGTAGAAAGCACAGAGGTGTTAGCATGGAAAAGCTTGTTTTCCCAAGCTGTGGGACGCCACACCTCCAAATCTCTGCCCTTTCCTGCCTCACAGCAAAATAAATCAGCTCCTCCAAACATGCCCACCCATGGCTGGAGGCAGATGGAACCTCTGCCACACCACAGCTGGCTCCTGTGGCAGCAGGAACTCACCACAGCCTGAAGTTACCTTGGCAGCCATGATTTACAACAGTATTTCAGTGAATCTAATCAGAAGTGTGAATACTCCCCTCCTATCTGGCACACATCGTTGGCGTTCTAATTATTCACACATTTTGGCAAGCATTATGGTGTTCCCCTACCAAGCTCCTAATCCCTGCAGATCAGTTAAAATAAATGAAAGAGAGAATCAAAAGGCACTTAAAAATTCAGCGGTTCTCTAAATGGGTTTGAACGGGCTCCAGATTATCAGTGGTTGCAGTTGACTAGCACTTAAAATTAGGCCCTCCCCTTGAACACACCTCACATTTCCCCTTCTTGTTTAAAGGAACTGTCTGCTAGTCCCATTCCTGGAGGTACCAAACTGTCTAAATGAACAAAAATGGAAAATATATGCACGTCACCTACATTCAGTCTATACTGCAAAACGTGGAGGTTTGTAATCTGAATTTGAAGCTATTAATGGCAACAGATCCCAGCATGGAAAACAACCACAGAATGTGCTAATTCAGGAGAGAGTGGTAAAACCCAAGTTTTCCTTTTGTTATTTCTGTATGGAAGAAATGCCCCAACAGCAGGGACTGAGCTGCTGTCTCACAAAAGCGATGTAACGTTGAGATCTATCCCATTTGCAGTCATTAAAAATGTATCTCCCTTCCCTCTGAGCACACGGAATAGCTGCAGAGGAGCCTTCCCACATGTGTTACCCTGTCAGGCAGCTCACTATCAGACATTTTACCAGCTCTCTTCAAAGTCACTGCAACGCTGCTCCCAGTCCTTCCCTCTGGCCAGGCTGTCCCCCAGCCCACCCCCAGGAAATCTGCCTGCCCCAGCCCTGATTTCCCTGCAGCCCCCGGAGCCAGCGCTACCCCTCGCCCTCACCCTCCTTCCTGCATACAATTTTCTGCTCCAGCTGCTCTCCGTGACCCAGTAAGCAGAGCTGGGAATAAACTCTAACCTCTCCACTTCAGGTAGTTTAGCATTTATGTCTCAGAGCCAGTTTTCTGCCGGACCCACCGTCACTCACACACACATCTGCACACACATCCACATCCTCGCTGTCACACTTTTATATTGCACTGAGTTATTTTTCAGCCAGCCATTTATGAGAGAAAAGACTGCTTTATGCTGCACAGTTCTTTTCCTTCTTCCCTTACTTGCTCCCAGGTGCTTGTATAACTGTGATGCTTTTGTTACCGCCCCGGCATCATCCCAACACAAACAGCACCCACACATGGCTATTTATTAAAGACTCCCACCATTTATGCACCTCTGCCTCCAGAGGAAACACCAAAGGAGTCAAAATGTTGATGTTTCACACATATGAAATAATACAGGACAGGTCAGTGCCTCGAAATGACTCTTTTTTAGTTGTCACCGTGGAAAGGGGCCAAGATAAATCTCCACTTTACGAACACCAAGGGTCTTGGAGTGACTCCTAGGAAAATGCAGGACTAAAGGGAAAGGGGAAATTCTAATGAACACACATGTGAACAAGACTGTAGTAAAAAGGATGTTTTCATGCTTATGTATAGCCAGCAACAATGAGAGGCTAATTTCTTGGTTGGTGTAAATCAATAAAGTCTCATTAAGCTCATCAGGACCCTGCAGATTTACACAGAATGAGGATCCGTAGCGTGGTGTTCTCCATTTCCACTTGCTAGGAGAGATGGAAATAACTGGTCATGCATCAGTAACACAGCAGTTCTAGTTCACTGGTAGCCTGTTCTAGAGCACAGGGAAGAAGGAAAGCAGAAAAAATGGAAAGATGAGGTGGCGGAGAGGGGGAAATGTGAGCGAAAGACTGACGTGAGGATCTGAGGCCTTCTCCCATATGCACCAACTCCTCAGAGCTCTCCTAAGACAGCCCAGTCTGGCAGTTACAGTCGAACACATCCACTCAGTGGAAAAAAGTGGCTCACATAAATGTTGTTTTCTTGAACATTGAATCTTTTGAAATCTTAGTAAAGGCATTAATAAATATTCGTGGGCATTTACAAGTAATTTAATTATGAGGTCAAATACTGATGGCTACATCTGTCAGGCTTCCATGTACACAGTGTGATTAACAACTATTTTTTATTTTTACTTTTAACGTAATTTTTTAATAGTCAACAGAGGTCCATCATGTTTGGCTCAACAGACCTGGAGCATTAAAGCAGAGGCTTTAGGCACTGCAGACTTTCTACATAAGGGGTTTTAAGAATTCTCTACCCCATACCCAAGGCTGTAGCATATTCTTGCAGCCTCTGGGCTGACTTTGACAAGAAGAAAAGCCAGGGAGTGACATGGGAACAAGAAAGAAAAAGCGGCAACAGTTGGAGGGAAACCACATGGAGGAAGGAGGGAGCAAGTTCCTATTATTGTTACCTAAAGGCTCCATCTTTGTGGTCTTATACACTGAAAGCAGAGGGCAACTGGGAAAATAGTAGTTTCTTTTTCTCTGGTCTTCAAAATCAAATGACATTATTTTCCTCTTGCATCTTGCATAAGGTCAGCAAACCCCCTGAAGCTGGTGTGCATTCCACACTGTGTGTGCTGGTTAATCCAAAAGCACGTGACTGTGTGTCCCCAGGTCTGGTATGAATTACTGCTGAACAACATTCCTCATTTATGAGCGCAGTCAAAACATTAAGGAGATTGAAATTTTCTTTTTAACAGGCACTCAACTTTAGTAGACCCCTTCATAATCTTGTTTTGGAATGATTTTTTTGATTGTTAGCAACGGAACAAAGTTATCTGGAATATGTCTGCAGTCAGATTGAGCCTCAATAGATTTTTAGATAAGACAGATTAATGACTTGTATTTCTATGGTGGCTCAAAGTGTTTCACAAATATTGATGAATTAAAGCCTCCTGACAGACTTCCAAGCAGGACAATGTTAACATCCCCTATTTGCAGATGGAACTGTAAACTCTGTCAAGAGATATTCAGAGATTAAATTATTTGCTTAGGGTCAGAAAGTCACCACCAGCACTCTGGAGTCACACGCTTCTCCCTCGCCAAAACACACTGGTCACATCAGGATGAGCCACAGGCACAAACATCCAGAAACCCTGACTTCCCTCCATGAGGGAACCAGGGTATTTAAAGCCCACAAGAATGGAAGTTCTGCTCTTGTTCTTCCTTATTACATCCTGTTTCATCTGCAAACAAGAATAAAAAGTCAACAGGAACAACAATCAAATAAATAAATAAATCCCTAACTTTGGCCCGCTGATTGGCAGTTGGCTTTATTTGCATCCTCTGTGCTGGCATCAGCAGCACCCCATGATCTGCCTTTCCACAGGATAAATGGAGGTAGACTGGAAAAGTCTACGGTTCATAACAGATACTGGCTTGTACCTTTAGTGTCTTAAAGCTCGGCACCTTTATGTCATAAATGATTCCTTGTCTAGCAGTAATGGTATGTAACATGCTTTCAGGGAGAAAGAGGAAGAGAAGAGGAAGGAAAAAAACCCACAATGCCATTTGAAAATGCAAAAACATTCACTGGATGCATTGCAAAGTCCAGCAAGTCTGAGTGATTCTGGGGTTTCCCTCAGCAGCTGACAAAAAACAAATAAAATCATATCAATGAGCAGGGCCCAGGGCATTTCCAGCACATATGTGGTTCTTTGTTGGATGGATCTTGCCTGTCTATTTTTACTTTGCATTGCCTCTGGTTACCTGTGCACATCCAGATGTGCTCATACCACTCTCCCCTGCTCTCTGCCTCAAATAGACAAAGGATGTTAAACCAGAGAGACACAAACTCTGATCATGGCAAAAGGTGCATAAGAGCCTTACAAAACTCACCGAAGAATAGACTTAAAAGTGACTGGTGTGAATCCAGCCTGCTATAAGCTGAAACCACGGGAGGAGACCAAACATCTGGGCCCCATGCAGTGTGAATGTATGTGCATGTGCTGTTCCAGGCAATCCTTACAATTAGACATCCTACATGAAACACAGGGCAGTGCACGCGCTATTGTGTGGCACTAATGGAACAGATGGAGCAAAGAAACCCCAAAGGTTCCTCCAGACAAAACTCAGGAGACACCCTGGGACAATGTGCACTTCCATGATGTATCCTACAGATTTCAGGACTCTAACCAATGCTCCCTCAGCCTCCATACAGCTGGGGCAGCACCAGAACCACGTTCCAATGCTCTTTTCTCTTTGGGGGCAGTTACATGTGAATGTCTCTCTAATTTTGTGTTGCCAGGGCAAAGCCACTGCAGAGAGGCACCACAGAACTTTCCCACTGCACAGCAGCAACAGAATATCTTTTAGATCATAGAACCACAGAATGGTTTGTGTTGGAAGGAACATTAAAGCTCATCTCATTCCACGCCCCTGCCACGGGCAGGGACACCTACACTAGACCAGGTTACTCCAAGCCCCGTCCAACCTGCCCTTGAACACTTCCAGGGATGGAGCAGAGTTTTGTGAAGGATCCTCAGCAAAGGAATCCCTTCCTCCGTCACAATGGTACCTCATGCTTGATCACAGACCTGGCTGCACTTTTGGACAGAAGCTACAGATTTAAAACACTGCTTGCCTTTCATTCTGTGTGGGATTTTCTCTTCTTCTTTTTTAACTTAGCAAATGCTGTGGTGCACTCTCATTTTTGATTTTAATAGCTAAAGATATGCACGCAAAAAGCATCCTAATTACTGCTTTCCTGGCAGACGCAGCCATTTCCTTGGGTTTTTATTGCCATTAGTTTTCCTCACCAATTTATCCTTAGCTACTCTCTCTGCATCTCCCTTGCCTCCCCTGAGCCCTTTCCTCCTCGCTTCTCAAGACTTGTCAGCACGCCTCCGATCCCCAGGAGAGATTGAAGGCCTTGTAAAACCCACTGCGCAAACAAGCATTCCTGTTCATTTATCACATTTAGCATGCGCACTTCCACACTCATCAAAACCAAGCCTGAGCTCGCTAAGTCATTTCCCTCTCCCAATTACAAATTAGTCCATTAGGCTGTCTGCAGTAGGCCCTCTGTTGCATCTTGGTAATGGCTTCTGAGATTTCCATCATAATCGTAATGGCTCCCTGTGCAGCCATGAGGGCAGATGGAGGCCGCTCGTGGGTAATGAGGTATCACACTACCAAAGGGCACAGCTCTGGGCTCATTATTTAGTCTTGGCTGTTTTGTGAAAACAACAACAAAGGTAAAATGCTGAAGGGAACACTTTAGCATATTAAATTAACACTTCTTGAAATTTCTCTCTGTAAACATGCCATATTTTTTCTTTATGAAACATCCCATGTGTCTGAGTGTGTGACGTGAGGGAGGAGGGAGGAGGGAAAAGGGACCAAAGACGGTGTGTGCTGCCACGTCCTCCCCTGTGCGCACCGAGCTGGGGGAACACGGGGACAGTCCTGAGGAGCTTGGCTGGGCATGGGCGGGCAGAGGGCTCGGCACACTTGGCCTTCCCCACGATCCGCTCTGTGCGCTCACACCGGAGCTGCTGAGCACTGACCACCTCAGGCTCAGTCTCTCTAGTCTGAGCTGTCTCTAAAGCCAGCATCTGCAAGGGATGGATCTTCGGGGCAACATCTCCAAGGGATGGATATTCTGGGCAACATCTCCAAGGGATGGATCTTCTGGGCAACATCTCCAAGAGATGGATCTTCTGGAGAGGTGAACTGGGTGGACTGTCCGGGACCAACTGCCAGTGCTGGGACTCAGCACTCTGGCTGTCCCTTTCACAGGAGCAGCCAAGGTTGGATAATACTGAATACTCCCAAAGTTGTGATCATCCCTAATGAAGACAGCACCCCAAGAAAAGCAGAGACAACCCTCTGCCCAGCCCCACCTCCATCCACAGCAGCCCAGAGCCCTGGCACGGTGGGGCTGGCACGGCATCGCAGCCCTGCTCGCACAAGGGCATCGAGGGATGTGGGGCCTGGTAGGCAGCTTATCTCAAAGAGAGAAGTAATGTTTAAGACAAGCAGGTTAAAATCAATATCAATTAGACACTCTTTGAACATTGCTGCTCTCTTTAGATTTTGTCTATTGGATGTGAACTGTCACTAATTTGACTTTGTTCCCAGCGGCACAATAGTGCTCAAGATACCAAATCCTACTGCGGGTGGAAGTTAGGGACAGTTAAGATGAAGGTTCTCCCTTCTCACTGGAGCTGCGCTTAATTTGTTTTCCATGTCATTTTTTTCCACCCATCTGAGATCAGGAGACTATAAATAGGCAAGTGGTAAGGCCAGTGGTAGAGCTTAATGTGGGTGGGAGAGGAGATGAGGAATGAGAGCGGGGAGGGGACGGGAAGTTTCTGCCCCTCTCCCTCACACAACTTCTATGGCATTACAAGAGTAAGTCTGCAGGAGAATGAAAATGTCATAAATGTCTTTATAGGTCTGGCACCTTGTGGAATTTGCCTAAATGTCAGCCAAGCATATCCAGGGAAGAGGCAAATCAATCTGTGCAGGGAGGGATTTTTGCACGTCTCGCTTCTTTTGCAGGATGTATCCCTGCCTGTGACCGGAGAGCGGGAGCTGCAGCTCCCACTGCGGGAGGCAAAAACAACCAAAATATCTCAAGATACTTTCCTCAAGTCATTGAGCAGCAGTTCCTGTGCCCCTCTCTGAAGTCCTGGTGGCACCAGCCGTGCTGTCTAAAGTGAAACACATTTCTAGATGGTGGATAGTGAGTGAATACTGAAAAACATGTTTCACATGTTTGGATAGAAAAAAAAAAGCAAGGCAGGCCAGTGATTCTGTGAGATAAGAGGTGTGCAAATTCAAAGTTAGGAGGTGGATTGCCAACCAACTCTGCTTTGGTGAGCAGTAAAACACAAATTTATGAGCTGGGTTTTGTTAAAGTCGGATATGGATTTTTGAAAACGAAAAGGATGGATGGGAGGACGGCAGTGAGACATTTAATCAATGTCATAAAAATGTAACATTCATTGGTCTCCTAAAATGAAATTAATAATCTGTGTAGAAGTATCATTAGGAGATAAGTGACATTTTTAGGCTTTGATTTGTAACTTGTAACAAATCTTACTTCCACATATTTCAAACATTCTTAGTGATATCCATCTTTATTAAAACATACCAAAACCTTTTCACCTCAGCTAGAGTGGCCCATCAAGCATTTTTTCCCCAGCATAATATCCTTAAGTAAAAAGATACATTATCAGGCACAGACTTTGCAGTAATGAAGGCAGGAAGAGACATGCTCCATACCATATTCAAATTAAATCAGGGATTTCAATACTCCCTGATTATCAGGGAGTCTTGTCTTTCACTAATAAATTTCTCCTTCATCCCAGGCAGAGGCTTTCTAAGCTCTCTCTGAACTGATCAGACATTTCATTGTGTGCAGGAGGGCAAGGATAAGGTGTGTGCATGTGGGGAGGAGGAATGTGGGGCAGGGGGATACAAAATTAGGTAAGTTCTGCTCAATAAATGATTGGAGATATCACATGGAAAGGCACCTTACAAGAACACAATTCTGATTCACATGCCCTGCTAAATTTAGAAGGATTTGGGGGAAGGAGTAGCTAATATACAGAGGCTTATTTTCCTTACATTTAACGTCAAGGCATTTTGCACCCAAAGTATTTTCATACATTTTAATGGAGCTACCTTTGATTTGCTCCAGCTGAGGTAAGAAACCAGAGTCCAGGGCATGGATTACTAGTACAGACAGGAGGGGAGGTGAAACCCTTCCTCTCCCCTCTCCCCTCCCCTTGTCTTTCTAAATGTAAGGCACAGAAGAGCACCAGGAAAGATTTATCTTTTTCTTAATTAACAACAGAATCACAATCAACTTGTGCATCTGGGAGAGTTTGCATCTTTTCTTCGTGGATCCCTGTCAAACATATTCTAATTAAGCTGTTTCTGTTTCCATTGTGGACCGAGAGGAGGGAGAAGTTGGTGAGAGTTATCACTGCACACGTTCAGAAGTTCCAGAGATAAAGGACAAGCCCCATGTTGTGGCTGTGACAACAGTGACAGAGAGAGTCCCTGCTGAGAGCCACGTGCTGGAGCCTAGCACATTGTCCTTGCCTCAAAGAGAATGCAGGATGAACAGGAAAGGGAGATAAAGGAAGGATCACAATCCTATCTGCACATGGAAACTGAGGCACGGAGAGATGTGATTCTTTGCCCAATATCACAAAGCTGCTCTACATCCAAATAAGTGGTGCACCTAATTCTCCAAAGTCCCAGTTAAACGCCTTAATCAAAAACTGCTTCAGGGCCTAGAGAGAATTGTCCTGTATATTAATTATCCTTTACATTTGAAGAGTCACTAGGAAAGTGCTCCTGTTTTTACTTCTAGGCCAACTTCCAAAGGGTCCCACTTAATAAAACATTCAAAACTTCACAAGGGATTTCTGGCCAATTTTGTTACCACCTTTGATTCTAATTGTGTTATCCCATAATTGCTCAAGCACGTGAGAAAAGGACATGTTTCTTTTATTTATACATCTGAATCTGTACAAATTTAGTATCCACGTCTGAGGGAATTTGGTGACGCTATTACACTGTACTGATGTCCTGCTCTCCCCAGCCCCACTTGGATTCAAACCAACCATTTAAAATAAAATGTTGGATAATACACAACATCACAGGAACCACCTGACCATTCCCAAATATCAAGATGATATTATTACACACGTCCAAGGGCTTTGGGGTCCCTAATTTCACTGAGAAGCTGCAGGTTTGACCGTGTCCAAGGCCAGGAGCTGGATTTGGATGATCCCTGGGGGTCTCTTCCAATTCAGGATATTCTGTGATTCTTAGACTGTCTGTTGCCTTCAGAGCTCCTGCCTGGGCTCACCTGGCCACGTCAAGAATGTCACAGAACCGACTGCAAACGGACACACACCAGCTTCAGAATGTCACAGAGGGCAGGCAGCTGCCCTGTCTCCTTCCCCACCTCTGAAGTTCCCCCTATTGACAAGTATCGAACACGATGACTCAGTAATTCCCCCTTTATCCCCTTATTGTCATTTTTGCCTACCTTGCTTTCCACTGAAATTATTTACTGAAAGAAAAACACAAAGGCCCCTCCCTTTGCGAAGGTTAGGTCTTTGCTCAAGCCCACAGATTTTAACCTCATAAATATTCCCAGCTATAAGATCTTATTAAGAAGGTATGTCTCCCAAGAGCATAAAACCATCAAGCTGTAAATTTTATTTAATTTCCCATGAGATTTCCTAGCCTCATACATATAATTAGAGTGCAGTATAGAGCACTTTTTGTGTTTTGTCAATAAATCACTAGGGAACAATCAACGTTTAAGAGGACAAGCTTTAATGATTTTTCAGACCCCTAAGCAATCATGCCTGCTACAGTGGCAAGCTGGTCTTTAACTTTCTCTAACTAGGATTGTGGACTGTAATGTTAGAGAGGGTCCCAAACACTTAATCCTATTAGACTCCGCAGCCCAGACAATCATAGCTTATCCCCCAGGGACATATTGATTTTGATTTGGTTGACAGATAAGACCAGCCAAGCTACTGTAGGCTATGCTTTATTAAGTGTTTACAAATTAAATATCTTCAGGTCTGTAACAAGCACAGCTCTGCAGCACAGGCAGCTGCAGGACTGCAATTACCTGTGCAGCTGGACAGGGGATGACTCTCCATCAATCACCCCGAGCACAGCTCACAGCACCAGAGGCCCCAGCCTGCTCCTCGCCCAGGAGGACACAAGGCCTCTGATCTCCATCTCAGCACAGCCTCTGAGGGACTGAGATCTTCCTGCAAGGCTGTGGGTTGTGGCAAAATATCCCAGGAATGCCTCTGTCAGGAGGAACTCATCAGGGTGTATTTCAGTGTCGAGCCATGACACAAACTCTGTCATATTTTTAAAAAGCCACCACTCGCCTCACTTATTTTGCCCTTTCTATGCTTTATCTTAACTGTCAAACTGAGTATCATTTCCATGCTGCTGCCACAGCCTGTATTTCTTCTGTCTCACTCATCCTGCCTGGGTACTCTGGGAAGTTCCCCCCAGCACAACGTAGACAAAGACAAACCATTCTTTCACATGCACATTGTCTGTGACTTTTGGAAAGACAATCCCACTTTGTTAAAAAAAAAAAAAAAGAAAAAAAAGAAGTAGATATTGTAGATGATTTAGAGAAAAAAATGCACACAATAAAATCCTTTCTTGCATGCAAACCATAAAATAACTTTTACACCTGGGAGAGCTGAATGAGTATATTTGTGATTCGGCATTATTTTACCCTTGACTTTGCACTGGTGTCAATGACAGAAGAAGAAAAATAGCTGCAGAGAACTGGATGCAAAGAATTCATAAATTTACTGAAAGGAAATATCTGAAAAAGAGGAATTGCCTTCCCCAGCCACACAGTGCCTGGCACTACACACAACTCCTTGGGTCAACAGCCAGGACGGCGTTTCTGTCCCCTGAATTACCCTTGTGATCTCAAGTGGAAACCAGCTCTTAGGCACTGAATGCACATTAAACACTCGAGCTTTTCGTTGTATAATTTGATAATCACACCAACTACACTATCAGGCAAGAGTCTCCCAAGTACTTTAAATATGTTAATGAAGCAAGATTTTATCTATAGACTTATACAGCTTGCACAAATCTATAAATAGGCTTATCTCAGGGTTATTGCTGTTATAAATTAATTATGGAAATGTCAACCAAATCAGGTACATGCCAAAGGAGTAATGGGGAGAGCAATGATTTGCAACAGAAGATTCAGATACTGGGTGACCTGCATGAAGGGTTCACAGCCCCTGGCAGCAGTCCAGGGGCTTCAGGGGGATTTAACCTTGAAGAATACACTTAAAATTGGTTTTCATATGAGTAATTGACAGTGGCTGGAGAAGTGGACTGAGTTAGGGAAGAGTTATTGCACTGTTTTCTGGTAGGATCTCATCCCTTAAGCCACAAACATTTCTTTTTAGGCACTGGGGGCTGCAGATTAAAGGGTTTGGGTTTTCTGGGGGAGGAAAGGTGAGGAAATGGAGATGAGGGGCCTTGGTGTAAATTACTCCCTTTACTGAAATATGCCAAAGCCATATCTAGGAAAATCCTAAACAAATAAAAATTAGGTTTTTTCCACTTGGATTTGAATATCTATTTTTTTTAAGGACAACAGCAAAAGTATGTGACTCCTGAATATTGTAAAAAATTTCAAATGTGCATGTAACCCAAACTGCACTCCAAAAAGGATGAAAGATCTGTCAGATCTTTCACAACAGCTACTCAGGTCCTAAATGCTATATTACTTTTATTTATTCTTTATAGAGCAATTGGACCTATGAACTCTGGCTCTGAAAAAGGACTCTTACTATATCAGCTGCTCCACAACCTGAACAAAAGCTCACACATGCCCAAAACATCTGGAATTCAAAAAGGAAACATTCTTTATTTTACATAGTTAATGCCTATTATCCTTTTATTTATCCAGAAGACAGCTTTAGAATATTTTTTTAATTTTAGCTTTTGTCATTCTTATAATAGGTTGATATCATTGTTGAGGCACTGATAAAGAAGAAAATAGGACATTAGTGAATGAAATACCACATTACAATGTGCCAGCAATGCTGAAAATGAAAGATGTTAAAAGTCTATGTGTACTGTCTCAGTTCAGAAAGATTGATGCAAAAAGCTGTTGATTATATACAGATAAAAAAAAAAAAGGAATAAAGAAAACACCATTTTGACAGTGATTGGCACTGGAAGAGTTTGAGTTTCCAGTCCTATTCTGCTGCAGCCAGTGTAAAGTTCTTACAGAACTCATCCCAAAGAGCTCGCAAAAACCACAGTGTCCTTCACTAGGAATTGAGATATTACTCTGGGTAGCAGAATTCTGTCTCCCAGCTAGGATCCACTTCTGTGTGACTGAAACACAGATAAACTGGTGAAAGAGGCTGCTTCTAGAATATCAACTAATCCCAGGGTACTTGTAGATGCTTTATTCTTGTGGCTACATCAATATAAATGGATTAAACTGCTTTCTATTGCCTGCTAGGACACAGTGCTTTAGCTGGTCAAATATAGATCTGATTGCAATGATCTGTGGGCTAAATATTACAGCTCCCCGCCCTAAAATGTGAGCTACAGAGAGAGGCCGATGCAATGGTAACCAGATCCACCCTTTGTCAGGTGGGTTTGTGTCTTACACCTGAGCCCACCTCAAATATCAATCACAGTCCCAGACTGTGAGACTCAAGATGCTCAGCAAAATTATCCAGCTGCTCAAGGACTTCCCACTCTCAGCTGAAGGAAAGCACTGCCAAGCAGGCAGAGTCTCCCACAACATCAGTGTGAAGTCTGGGAGAAGGGGACTGAGATTCCCTGTGTAACAACCATAGTGCCACAGTTCCAAGTGGGAAGACAAAATGCTCACAGACCTGATTATCTCACACAGCCTCAGAATATTCTGAGCTGGGAGGGACCCACGAGGATCACTGAGTCCAGTTCTTGAGTGAATGGTCTGTCTGGGGATGGAAGCTGTGACCTTGGTGTCATTAGCACCTTTCTCTAACCAACTGAGCTGAAAAATAGAGTTTTCTTTTACGGTTTTCCTATTTTAAGCCTTGTTTGCATTCACACATTTCTGCTTTCTCAGTCATCAATCACAGAATATTCTGAGTTGGAAGGGACCCACAAGGATCACCAAGTCCAACTGAAGCAAATAGCACATTCTGGAACTGAACCTGCAACCTTGGCATTTTTAGCACCATGCTCTGACCAGCTGAGCTAATCTCAGGGTCTAATCTCAAAGCAAAATATCATGGATTTTCTCCCTGTTACCTCTAATGAAGACATGGGTGGTAAGACATGAAAGAAAAAAGGTGAATGGAGTAAGGATTGTTCCATAGGCCAGGATGCAGAAAGGATAAAGTCATCAAGAAGCTATTTATGGCCTGTTTCCATTTGGGTGGATTTCTCTTGGGTGCCACAGGAGCAGCACAGCATCTCCACACTGTTTAAATGCAGATTCAACCTCAGAACTCTGGTGGAAACAGCATTTTAGTGGTGCTCAGACTCCCTTTTGGCTCTGCACTGAAAGAGCTTCAGCCATACCCTACTCCTGTCCTTGGAAGACAAAAGCTCCATACTCTGGTTTAAATGCTACACAAGAGCAGGGAACATGTTGTGAAGTCCTGCCCTGCAGCATCTGCTACTGGTTCTTTCCATAAATATTAAAAGCTATATTACAGACATTGAATTCATATCTCCTAACTGCTTCGTAGGTAGATAATGGACTCAAATTCTCAGTGAAAAAGTCACAGCATGAGGCAATTTTCTACAGATGAAGTTTAGTTCTAAGGATCTTTATAAAAATGCTTAATATTTCCTGAAAAGTAACTTACAGATTTATAAATACACCTACTCATTTCCATGCAATGGGGTGTTGCACACCACAACTCCAACCAAACTCAAACAAAATCTGTATAAAGCTTGTGTGGTTCCTCCAATGACAGTGTGGGATGCACGAACTAAAGCAAGTGACCTCTGGTGTCCTTGTTTTACACCTTTCACTCAACCTGTGCACATTTCTTTTTCCAGGGAGCCTACGAGTCTTTAAATAAAACCCCAAAATATTTGTGTGCTTCACAAGAGGTGTCGCCGCCGTGACACGAGTGACTCTCAAATGCATTCCCAGTTCCCAGCAGTGCAAAGGATTTGGGGATGACAGCAGGGAAGGCAGCACCAGACTGTCCTGTGACCACTTTCCATCACCTCCTGCCACAGACACGTGGTGCAGGTTCCAACTCGTTGCTGTCCTGGCAGCTGTGGGGTTGTACCCTTGTGGAAATCATTTAGGGAATAACGGGTGATGAGAGATCCAATGAGCCTGGAAACACTGATTAAAATACCACCTCACCCTCATGATTTCCCCATTTACTGCTCCTAAAATTTTAATTAGATTGAACTGGGCAGACATATCAGTGGAGAGAGTGTGTGGAGACTGACTGTGCTCTGTTCTCCACGACCTGGGCACAAACACTGCTCATAAACAGCACAGGGATTTGCTAAATATGCAGCTCTGGGGCCAGGCCATTAAGGCTTATCCAGAACAGGCTAATGAGTACTCTGGTTACATCCTGGAATTCATAAAACTTTGTAAAGTGTTATATTGGTCTTATAAAAGTGGGATGTGTGTGTAGTATATTCTGAAGACATCTAAATGTGAAGTATTTCACAGGAAACTGTGGAAAAAGTTGTCTTCCCCCTCTGTTTTGGCATCAAACACTATCGATGGATAATGGGAAGCAGAGGAACACAGGCCTGTGTACCAAGGCCCTCAAACTATATCAAAGCATGGGATCAGCCTGGGGTCAGGAAGAGTGAACTTAATTACAACAAATCCCTTGGACAGCACAAACCTTACACCCAGCACAGAGGGGAGGAAACAGTGGAGCTTGATTTGTGATAGCCAAGTACTTCCAGGTCCTGATCCAAACCCACCGAAAAGAAAGATTTCACTGGGCTTCAGATCCCATTTTGAGCATGTACAACTAGGCTTGTGCTATTTGGGGACATAATGAAGGATTAATATTGCTACTGACCTGGCTGATGGAGAGGAAGGAATAACCCAGTATCTCCTTCAGACTGAGGCCTGCATGAACAGTGGCCAAAGACTTCTGAAAATAAAGGAGTTTTCTTTTCCATATGTTAAGGTAAGGGAAGATCACATGGAGTTTTATCCAAACTAGGAAAGGATTAAATCCCTTTTATTCTTTTCAGAAAACTACAGGTGAAATGTATTTCCCTTGTGGTAGAAAAATGCAATGAACAAACATGAAATATGGAAAGAGGGAAGAGTCCGTGCTATTGCACCACAGTAAATGAGGTGACTTAAATCTGGTATTTTCCATTAAAAACACACTTTTACCATCTCTGAGAAAATACAGTTCACTGTCGTTCAGATCTTACCAGCAGCTCTAAAGGAATGAAGAATTATCTGCCTTGAAATTAAATAAGGATTGTTCTGAGGCAGAAAAAGAGTCCAAGGATGAAGAGACAGAGCTCAGCCAATCCACCATCAAGCCTATCTCTGAGGATGGACTCTGTCTCTAGGCACATGCAGACATCCTGGAAATGTAAGAAGATCCATTTTATCCTCAACAGGTTCATAAAGCCACTTTATTCCCTTTATTCCCCCAAAAACCACAGACAGTGCTGTGCTGCAACTGGCCAACCATGTTCTAATTAAGCAGTGGCCGTTTCAGCAGAGGCTGTTTCCTGGGGATTAATGACAGACAGAGAGGCAGTTGATGATCTGGGGCCCATTAATGCCAGTTAGTCATTAATCCCCAGCCATACCCTGCATCCAAGTCATTACAGATATTATTAGACTGGGGTACAGATTTGTTCTGTGGATGCCTGATATTGGTTTGAGTGCCTGACGTGGCTGTTGCTGGGCTTTGCTCCTGCTTATAAGCTGAGGGACTGCCAGGAGGAAGCAACATTTCTGATTATGAAGGTTTAAGCCTCAGAACACCAAACTTCCTCTCTGAGTTCAGATAAGCTCCCTAATCTCCCTGCAACTAAATTACGTCACCTTGAAAGGGAAAAAAGGATTACCTATTTACAGGAGATGCAAATAAATCATCAGAAATGTACGCTTTTACTTGTCAGAGAATCACACTGTTTACCAGCCTCACACTTTGCTCCAGAAATGATTAAAAAATAATAATAATAATAATAAAAAAAGACAAAAAAGATGAGAAGAAAGGATGGCTGAAGGCCAGTAACACAGGGTGAGATGCAGAGCAGCCTGTGGGGCTTGTTACCCTCTGTGCCACATGAACAGGGCAGCTGAGGCCATCCTCCCCCAGTGCTGGTGAGGCAGAATCAGCCTGCAAAGCACACGGGAGAGAAGTGGATTCAGGAATGCTCCAGAAGCACTTGGTAGTATCCCTTTGGATGAAGCACACATGGGATGTCCCAGCTTGAGCCTTCTGGTCCCTTTGCTGCTGCAAATCCCCTCTCTGGAATGAGGAGTGCCAGGTGGTTTGTGCTCACTGCAGGTTTTGTGGCACCTTCCATGAGAACATCAAGGGCAGTGGCAAGTTCCAGCTGATTGGTCTGGTTGTATAAAGTTGATATTATTAATTCTACTACTACTGATGCTAATGTACAACAGACACAGCCCCTCCATGCTCTGAACCACATCCTTGTCTCCCGTTGCCTATTAATATCCTCTGCATATGTGACACTGCCTGTTGGAGGAGGCTGTCACTCCTTATTCACTCACTTGCCTTTCCCTGTCACTGGAGAATATATTCTTTCCTGCTAAAATCCCAACAATAATCCAGGTTACACATTCTCTAGGCAATCCTAAGTGGACCAGACAGACACGGGTGGAAGAGAAGGAAGGACTAGCAACCATTTTATGTCTTCGAGCATGTGTAATAAAAATATCTATTAACTCCAGCACACAGGTCAGATCTACTTTAATTACAACATTGGAAGGAGAAACACCTGAAAGAGCAGTGTCACATATGAGATCAGGCTCCCCCTGCACCAAGGACAGTGATGTACTAGTGATCAGTGCAACACTGCAGATGGGGGTACTGTTCTGATCCATTGGCCAAATCCATGTGAGAGCAGGTAATAAGTTGCAGAGGTATAAATTGCCCCCAGCACTCTGGTATGCAGACAGGTTCACCTCACATAAGAATACTTGCAATAGTAAAAAAAAAAAAAAAAATCCAATTAGTGTCTAAAAATCCCAAGACATGATACTAACTTGGGGAAAGAAAAAAAATAGGGGGAAAAAATCCCCTCTAGGGCTTGATACCTTGACAACCAACAGGTAATATTTTGCTTTTATTGTCTACAAAGTAATGAGAAAGTGAGAAGAGCTGTGAGTGTGGGTGTCTGAGGGAGCTGCTTCACAGCAGGAGTAAGGCACTGCAGGGTGCAGTGGGATTTACCCCTCCTCATTTAAGGTCTCATAGTGCTTGTTGATGCCAACCACTGCCAGCTCCTCCTCTGGACCAGGTCAGTCACCAGGGAGCTGGTTCTCTGCCCAGCACCCACCACGTGGTGCAAGCCAGTGCTTCAGGGCAGGGAAAAATCCCACACACAGCTCCTACCACAGAGGAGCAGCTGCAGAGCTCTCGTGGGAATCTCCTCCTGGACCTTGTGAGGAGCAGTTTATTCCCAGTTCATTATTAATCTTCCATCTGTCATCTCCAGAAGAGCTGGGCTGTGCTGTGCTGGCTGGAGAGTGATAATCAGCTTCTCCAAGTGCAGGTGGCAGAAGATGGAGCTGCCCCACTATGGTCCCTTTGGATTCACCTGGCAAGCTGCACCTGCAAGATGTCCCAGTGGATGTGGGCATCTGTGGCACTCTTCAGAGTCAGGGCCTAACAGGGCTCATAACAGAGCATTTCTTCTACAAAATCAGGTGTCAAGAGATGTTTTTTCAAACACCTTTGGCCTTAGCACCACAGGTACAAACAAGAGAGTGCTTTCTCTCTGCTGGTCCCTGTGCCACACACGACATATGGGTGTCAGCAGGACCCCAGCTCTGCCCCTCAGGTTGCACTTACTTCATCACCTTTTGCATCACCCAAATAATCTGCTCTTCAGAGCCCTATGAGAGCTGCTGGGGCCACAGCCCAAGGGCTGCTGGGCCATGCTCAGTATGGAGAAAAGTGTGGGGGGGTTATATTTTATTCCCTTAGAGTCTCACAGAGATTGAAGCTTTCAGGAGGAAGAGATAGAAAGGAGAAAAGAGGAATTTTTTAAACCACTTTCAGAGATTTGGAAAGTGACTTTTCTGTACATACCTCAAGCATATTTCACCTCAACTTCCTTCAGCTCATCACCTGAACTGGAGGAGACTGAGGTCATACCTCACTGGGGTCTGCAGCTTCCTCCTGAGGGGCAGCTCCGACCTCTGCTCTCTGTGAGCAGTGATAGGACCCAAGGGAACAGCTGGAGCTGGGTCAGGGGAGGTTCTGGTTGGATATTAGGAAATGGTTCCCCAGAGGGTGGTTGGGCACTGAACAGCCTCCCCAGGGCAGTGGGCACAGCGCCAAGGCTGACAGAGCTCCAGGACTGTTTGGACAACACGCTCAGGGACAGGGTGGGATTGTTGAGGGGTCTGTGCAGGGCCAGGAGTTGGACTGAGTGATTCTTGTAGTTCCTTCCAACTCAGGACATTCTAGGATGCTGTGAGTCACGGAATAAGTGCTAGGTCTGACATCTAATCCCGATGCAAGTCATACACAAAACCAAGCTTAAATCAGAAGTTTTTGCCTGTGCCTACATTTTAGATTACTCTGAACAGGATGGTCAGCCAGCCACCTGGAGCACCATGGGTCTTTGAAAAACAAATTCCATGAGATTTTTGCCTTCATTGTTTTAGTGAAAAGGACAGAAGAAATCCTGGGACAGCTTTTTGCTTCCTGCTCCCAGCAGACACCTATCAGTGAGAGAGACATCTTCTCCCTGCAAACAGGCCACGGAGCAGAGGCTCGTGGGGGATGCACACCCTGGCACACTTGTGCCCAGGGGTACCAGTGTGACATGGGGAGGAGAGGAGGAACCTGACTGTGTCTGGGTATATCACAGAAGGCAGTGAGAGGGAGGGGTGGCCTGAATCTACCAGGGCAAGGGATCACAAAATCACAGAATATGCTGAGGGACCGCCAAGGATCATGGAGTCCAACCCTCAGCCCTGCACAGGCCCAGCCCCAAGAGTCACCCCCTGGGCCCCAGAGGATCAGCCAAACCCTCCCTGAGCTCTGGCAGCCTTGGGGCTGTGCCCACTGCCCTGGGGAGCCTGGGCAGTGCCCAACCAGCCTCTGGGGGAAGAACCTTTGCCTGAGATCCAACCTGAGCCTGCCCTGACACAGCTCCAGCCATTCCCTGGCTGCTGTCCCTGGTCCCCCCAGAGCAGAGCTCAGTCCCTGCCCCTCCTCTGCCCCTGCCCAGGAAGGTGGAACTGCACTGAGGTCTCCCCTCAGCCTCTGTGTCTGGTATCTCACAGCCCCAGCCCCTCCACGGGCCCTGCTGCTTGGAGGGCACCCAGATCTACCCTGGGAAGGGTTTGATTTCCAGGGGTGAAACACCCTGGGGACAGGGAAAACATACACCAGGGAAACAGCCTCTTTGGAAGACAACTGTCATTAGCAGCTGAGTTGCCTCACCTCTGCCCTTTGCAGGAGAGAAGGAAATTATCCCCAGGAGCATCTCTGTGGAGCAGAGCCTGTGGCACATTCCATCTCATGCGTATCTTGTTTATTCTAAGTGGAGCTACAAATCTGTCGAGTGAGCATTTTGTTTTGATTAAAAATTAATAGCTGCTTTTGACCCAGGTGGATTAATTTCACTTTCACTGAGTATCAAGTTAATTGACACAAACTACTGTCAGGTGAAAGAACCAATTAACAAACTGTGAGGAGGACTCCTCTCTCCCTCCCTCCTTCACTCCCCCAAATGTTGTTTTGACTGAAGGTGGTTTTTTTTCCCTTTACCAGAAAATTTTTATCTCAGCAGAATAAGATTAATTACTTTACAAACAGAGGAATAAAAGGAAGCAGAGGGTGGGGTTCTCCCTCCCTCAGTGCCCAGAGTGCACGGGCAGAGGAGGGCTGGGGAAGGGCCCTGCTCCTGCCTTGCCGAGGCTCATTTTCACCAATTAACTGCCACTTCCAAGATTATCAGTCATTGGGGCTTGGAGGTGGCTGGGGTTTATTGGAGTTTGGCAGAAGGCTTTGCTGAGGTCACCAGAACATGCCAGGGAGGTCCCCATTTGAACATGAGCAAGAAGGATCCACCCAGAACGTGGGGCAGCACAAACACATCCCATTCCCAGATTTTACATTTAAATCAGAAGTTTTCTACAGCAATGCATTATGAATAGCAGCATGTAGCAGCCTAGGAAAATCTAAGTAGTTCCTTATTTAATGCCTGTTCAATGTAAGCCAGCCCAGCCTTTGCTGGTTGAGCTCTATGGGTTGTTTTCCAGAGCCTGGAACAGGGAATGGCAGTCTGGCAGGGAGGGCTGGCACAGGGGCTGCTGCTTGGCCAGTGTTTCAAGCAGCCACACATGACCTGTATCAGAGAAGTGGACACATGCTTTCCAGTTTTCAGGTTGTCAGAACAGCTATCGGGAAATCAGGGGTACATTTTCCGTAAGCAAAGTGACTTACACTTCCAAGTATCATTTTCAAATTGTCTTGTGCTAGAGAAGGTAAATCCCTGCAGGAAGGAGGAGCCATAGAAAGCATGTTGGGTATGCAATTCCTATTAAAAACAAAACTAGTTGGCTGCCTGATCTGCTTATTCCCTTCTAAAAATCCCGTAAGAAGCCTATTTACATCTCCAGGCATCCAAATGCCACCTACAGATCTTGTCCTTTGGAATTCATGTGATTTGGACATCTAAACATTGTATGCCTATTAAAAAAATTAAATATAGTCTCCTAGATTGTCTGGCTGGGTTTAAAAATCCATTCCAAGCTGCTAACACTGTGGCTTAAGTTTTATTATAGAAGTTGCTTAACTAGGCAAATATTTTCAGTTATATATATTTTCCTTTACTTACAGAACTCATAGCACTTCATTTATCCTCCTGAGACTGTTTGTTCAAATCATTCTTTTACATCCTTAGCCACTATTCTACCCCAGGGACCAGCTACAAGCTTTTCCCATTATTAATTTTTTATTCAAAGAAACAACCAGAAAATCCATTAAGGGGGAGGAGAAGGAGAGAGGGAGGAAAGGAGAAAGAGAAAAGGAGAGAGAGCAGAAAAGCAGACAGAAAGGCACAGAAGACAGCTGACCTCCTTCACTGGGACCACGTCTACTTTCTTGCACATCTGAAAACCTTTCCCAAATGCTCTGTTTTCCCCACCTGGTACTGATCTGCACTATTGCAGAAGGGAGAAGACTAGTCTTGGTCTCTGCAAAGGGAAAGCACCATTCACACACCGGAGGACAATACCCCAGCACTGGCTGTGAGCTCCTCAGACACACAGATCTTGAATATATATATGAACACAATGAGAAGACTCAATGAAACATCTAAATAAAGGTGTGAAATACCTACTGCAGAGACAGAAAGGGTTTGCAGTGAGTTAAAATGGAAGCATGCAAAAGTTCCCCAGCCCAGAGGAGGCCTGGCTGCCCCCAGCCTTTATGCAGCACCACCAATTCATTAGCAGAGCTGTGCCTGAAAACCCTGTCACTGCACAACGTGTGTCCACTCATTACCTGTGGGCTTCAAGTGATCATCTGCTGGTGAAGAACTACAAACACACCTGGCCACTCTGCCACGCAGAGAACGAAGAGAAAACGAAAGGAGGAAATTGCAATTCAATTCAGTGCATATGGAGAATAAAGAGCCATCCTTTCATATGCACTGGCTTATCCTTCCCTTTGGTTTATGTTAAAAATATACAGTATTAGCTGCTCTTTCCTCTTGGGAAATGAGCAGCATAGGTAATGGAAACCAATAAAGAACTGTCATGTGTTACTGCAATCTATCTACATTTAGGTGATTCCTGTTCTGTCCCACATCTGACCAAGGGGGAAAAGCAATTGTTCAAATGAAACCAGGTGACGAATCCTCCCAATCATTTCTTCCCTTCACGTCTTCACAATCAGAACACTGAGCTGAAAAGCCACAAAGATATCTCAGCATTAAGCATTTCAACACTCCTGGGAAATGCTTAACACAAAGTAACAAACCCACAAAGGATCCCACGTTTCTGGGAGGACATCACACAAGATCTGGCTCGTACTGGATATTAAAAGATACACACAAACCCAACTGCAGATGAATTTGCCATAGCATAGCCCTTATTATGACAGACCACAGTGGTTACACTCCCATCACCTTCTTTTAGCCTTTTAGACTACAAGTGATTCATGTCAGAATTTGCAAGAAGAGGTAAGATGCTGGATTTGCCAGGAGCAAGACCAGAAGAGGTTTGGTCTGCCAGGGAGAAGTGCAGTTCATGAGATGGACTGCAGGTTTTACTTCTCCTGCCCATCACAGCCTCTTCCCTGTTAACTGTCCTGACACTTGAGCAAGGGCACTGAGATAATTTTTAATCCCAGATATAAAAATGGAGTGAGAACAAACATGCCCGGGTTTTCAATCAGGTTTCATCCAGGAAGCCTGGCAGTGTGACCTGAACTATGGTTGTCCAAGGGACACAAATGACACAGCCCTGGCAATTCAGATTTCAGGAGCTCCTCCACTGACTGCAAATTAAAGGAAAGGGTCAGCTCCATTTAGCACTGACTTCTGTCTTCATTTCATGCTCAGAGGATGCACCCAGGCAAGAGCCTTAGCTGATGCAAATCAAGAAAGCTCAGTAGTAATCAGTGTTGGACTGATTTATAACAACTGCAAGTGTAGCCCCTCACAAGGTCAATATTAGCAAAAGAAAGGAGGGAATGTCATGGTACTTACTGTAGATTTTGAAATAAGACACTCTGCAGTGGGGGAAGGAGCATCTGACATCTTTCATTAGGCTTTTGTGGTGGTGGGAAATCACACACACTAGAATATGAATCTGTAACTAATTAAAGAAACTAATTAAATAGCTCTTCAAAATGTGCTTTCTCTTGAATCCTGCTTTTCCTGCTTCACTGTTTCATTGTTCTTCATGTCCTTAGAAATTTATCCAAGTCCTGTAGGCAGCAATCAGTTAAAGAACCCTATGATGGCTTATTGCTAAACATATTGCCTTTCTCCTTTCAGCTCTCTCACTAATGTGAATTGGTATTCCTGTACTTGTGAAAATGTGCTTAGTAATTTTATTACACAGTCATTTCTTCAAGAAGGTGAAATAAAGTATCTGTCGCCATAACTGGTTCTCAATTGGTATCGAAATTAATTATTTCCATCCCCCCTCAGTTATTCACCACATTTACTGAAATCTAGAAAAGTGTAGTAGCTGGTCATTATCTGAAAGAGAAAAAAGGCTTTAACAATATCTACAGATAAGCACAAATGCCTCCTGCTAGAGAAATATCTTCCTAACCAGTTCTTGATATCTCAGGTAAATGGGATCACTTGTCTGATTAGCTGTGGCCTGGAATCTCTTTCTGCTGCTGAGTCCTGAGTAAGCAGTCACATGAAAAAGCACTGAAGTTCTTAAATGAGAATCTCCAGTAAGACTCATTTCATTGATGTACTTCACTTAGATGGCAGAGGTAAAACTATCTGGGGTGACACAGAGAAATTAGTGATGATCCACAGCTTACCTGGCCAGGTGAGCTATTGCAATGGCCAGATTCCAGCCTGGATGGCACAGACAATATTCCTTCTACAGTACTCATCTCATACAGCCCTCTCTGCTCAAGTGTTCCAGAACACAGTTTAGCTGAGGTGTACGTGTAAAATGAGTTTCTTTGTTTTACAGCACAAATTCTTCAGGGGAGATTGAAGCCAAAACCCAGCTTGCTTTGATGTGTATTTTTCCTGGGTGTGCAGACTACAGTTTATAGGTTGATAACAGACATTTGAGATTAAAAGAACATGGAAAACACAGAGATGACTACAGTCTGTATTTTGCTTTTATGCTATATCCCAGCTTTCCAAATTAAAAACCAGACAAACAAAAAGCCCCAACCACTACAACAGTTTTTGCCATTCTGTTTGTAGTTATTGGCAGTGGTGAAAGTGAGATCACACCTATAAAATTGTTCTCCCTCACCTGGAAGCAGATTGGCACCTTTGCCATTTCAGAGATCCACTTCCTGTTAATAAAAAGGCAATTTCTTTGGATAACAAAGCCAGGGACTTCTGGCAGTAAGCCAGGAAGCTTAAAGAGAAACCTTGAATTCTGCAAACATAATAGACAAGGGACTGAGCTTAAGAAAAGATTTCATCTATCAGCTAACAAGAGGCTGGGGTCATGAAGGAGGGTATTCTTCATACTTCAGAGACCAAGCTAAAAATCTTAAAAACTGTACAAGGAAACACTGCCTGGAATGTTCTCCCTGTGTAATAGAGGCTGAGGCTTCAAGAAGGTTTTTCATTCCTCCTGACAGTCTGACAGAACTGTGGAACACAGAAGTTTAGCAGTGTGGGCAGGTTAAATTACACCAGGCAGGAGAAATCATTTCAATGTGAATTGAAGCGTTTACTCTTGTTCACTTCCAGCTCCGGCTCGTTATTCTCTCTGCTTCCCATTGCTTCATGTTTTTAACTGAAAAGCTTCATTTTAAAGTGGATGTTTTACAGGGGGTGCTTTGGTTCTAGGATTTACTGTTTACTCACAAAATATCCTTAACACACTACTAAAGTGTGACTTGGTTCCTGCTCTTCTATTAATTTTCTATGTATTTTTCTATGTATTCTATGTATTTTTCTTTAATGTGTTTACCTGGTATGGCAAATGCCATAGTAAACAGATTATATGTGGAGCAATATGGTTATGGGAAGTTTTGACTTAGCCTTAGTGAATTTATATACAGAAAATAGCCTTATGAATAAGAATGAACTTCTAGAAAAATATGCCATTTCCCTGCAAAAAAGAGCACAGTAAAGAGCATTTTCAACTTCAGTCCTTCATTCCTATTGGAAAAAAACCCTAACAACTGCTTAGCTCAGCCCCCTCAGCCTGTTTTCATGGAGTCATGAAGTACACTGATTTTTCTACCTGTCCCAGGAGCCCAAAGCATCAGCTTTTCTCCTTTTCTGGAGCAGCACAATCCACCCTACAGCACAGCCCCAATGACACAGGCCCCAACCCTAAATCTACAAAGGAAACCAGTCCATATAACACCTGTGTTTAAAGAAATACATAAAGAAACACCACTAGACATGTGTCCCTATGGCACTGTGGCCATTTTGAGCTTTGAAGCACGAGTGGGAATTAGAGGATCTTTAAGTCCCTTCCAATCCAAACCATTCTATTTTCCCTGGTGTCTGTCGACCCCTATTCCCTATGGATTTTTTGGTGTCATTTAACACTTTAGAAAAAGTGGACACTAATTAATGGTAAATTACAATAAAAATTTATACTGAATTACATGCAGCATCTGCATTAGTAGCCAGTGAGTCCATTCTGATGAATGCTACCACAGGAAGTAGCAGGGATGTGTAAGGATTTACTGCAGCAGCTAACTGAAAGCTCTTTAGTCAGGTTTCCCATTAACAAAAACAAGCATTAAATTACTTAAAAAAATCCATTAATTTAAATAAGTATTTTGTAACTGTACATATAAATCATGCACAGAAAAGAAACTTAGCAAATGCCACAGTTGTCCCATCATCTGATCCCCCAGGAATGCACAGTGCAAAGAGGTCACCTCTCATTTTCCTGCCCCAAGACCCCCAGAAATTACACACTGGGCAAAGAATTGCAGGTTCAGGCACCCCTCACATCAGAAGAAATGTGAAGCAACACTGAATTTTAAGGGGTGAATCTTAAAATGCCACCAGTCTTACTGAGGTCTGTCAGACCCACATGCAAACCTGACAGTCCCTGCAATGCAGTCTCCTACTTCAGAGAACACTTGCTAGGGATGACAGCAAGTAGCTTCAGAGGATCCTGAAAGATCTCTGGAACAATGGTCTTCAAAATGCCCCTTACACAACCTGTTCCATTGGCACTCAAGGGCAGTGATGCACCACAGACTGTCCACAGGCTGCTCTGAGGCCCCCTGGATCAAAAGCAATGCACAAACCACCATCAGGAGCCATTAAACTAAGAAATAAGAAAACAAAGCAAAACTCTGAATGCTAGGCATGGGATCTGGGAGATCTGTATTTCCTAGATTTGCCACTGACACAAATGATATATATGAGGGGGTTGGAACGAGATGATCTTTAATGTCCCTTCCAACCCAAACCATTCTGTGATTGTATGATTTTATTCCTTTGTATTTAATTCCCCCTTCAATTCACACAATCTCATTTATTTATATCAAAAGATCTGGGAGACAAGGATGGTTTTTCTCTGTCTGCACTGTGCATAGGTCCCTAGGAACCCAATGTGGGAGGGGTTTCTGAGGGCTGCAGCAAGAAGCATAAAAAATACAGAAGTACAATATCACTTGGATTTCAGGCTTCTGTTGCTGAATGTGTCTTGAACCTTATGTTTATACTAAAGTGTAGCCCCAAAGATCATGTAAGGAGTAAGGTCAGGACTGCTGTTCTTCTTGGACCAGGAAAGAGAAACAAAAGCACCGCAGGGATCCTCTGGAAGTCTGATGGAGCCTCTCTTCCATTGTATTTTGGATGACACATTACAAGCACAAATGTTGATCTTCCAGCATGTGTGTATTTTCCTGGGAGTACAAGACTCTTTGGATTTCTACCATATTGAAAACAACAGCCTTGAGTGACTGTCCCTGCAGAGCCCCCTGAGCCTGATCCCGCTCAGCACCGACGCCACCGGCAAAGTGACCCCGGCAGTGTGACCAGGAGCAGGGCTGGCAGCACTTCCACCTCCTCAGCTCCCTGCAGGGGAGGGACTGGAAGTGTTTTACAGGGCCTTAGCCAAGGCTGTTAGTTCCTGTGAACAAGTAAACTCGAAATCAGGAGGGTTTTAAAACTCAGAGGTGATGTAACACCCCTCAGCCCGTGCCGGGCACCCCTGGGGGCTGCAGCCACGAGGTTTTCTGTCCCACAGAGGGAAGAAGGGCCACACACTCATGTGCTGCTGCACTGAGGCCTGAGAGACATGAATTATTGAGAGTTTAAATACTTTGTGCTTGACAGCAACAAGGCAGGGCACTGGATGGAAGAGGACTCTATTACCTGAGGAGGTTGAATGTTCCCAGTGCTCCCCTCCCCAAAGGGAATTTTGCCTCCCCAGTGACACCTGACTGGGGCTGACCTGTCCTGTCCCAAATCTTATTCCTCTGCTCTGAACTGACCTCTCTCCTCCTCTTCTGTAGTCACCATGATTTCACAAAACCAAACCAAACCAAATCTGGAAATGCATTAACAAGAGGAATCCCCCCTAAGTCCTGGTGGCACACAGGAACACCGACAGAAATTACATTTTCCAAATGAGGTTACTTGTAAACATTTGCCATGTACACTTCAAAATCAACTTCTCTATCCTCCTTCTCAGTCTCTGGCTGAGAATTTGTGCTCAGTGGGCAACCCTGAGCCAATAAAGCAGCCATCCATCAACCCCCTGAAACAAACTGTGCCACCCATGTGTTGGCAGAAGTTCACAGTTTGAAAATGTTTCATGTCATGCCTGTCCCTTTCTCTGAGGTTGTTATAGGCTATCACTCATTCTTCAGTTTGTCTGGGACCTGCTGAATGTTTCTCTGTAAATTCATCACTTGCCCATTCACAACCATGCATTAACTGCTCGGTTTTTCCCTGAAAGTAAGGAATTTGATATGATACATAAGTCACCATAAACTCTACAGGATTAAGTAAGTTATTGCATCTTACAGGACAACTGGTTTCTACAAATGATACTCTGGAAAATGACATTATCACTCAGTGATTTGGTTCAATCTGATTGCTACAGTTAATGTAATAATGTAACTCAATTAGGATGCTTTTGTTATGAATGAACAACCTTGTTTAATATTGTCTGCCTGGCCAGAGTCAGCTGAAATGGGATGCTGAGGCAGCCTGTGAAGCCCAGAAATTCAGTGGTGCATTTTCAAAGGAGATATCAGCATGAATTAGAAAGGCCAGGCAATTTTTAAAGGCAGAAAGGTCTTCTTGGTGCTTCTTACTATAAGAAAATTACAAAGCAGGCATCTTTGTAATGACTGTGCGTGACTCCAGACTTTTCACAGAGGTCAGAGAAAGGCTTGCGAGGGTCAGCACACACAATTTGACTTTCATTTCCGATGCAAAGCATGTCAGGTTCACCTCGAGCCAATCCCTCCACATTCTCAGCTCCCCCAGTGGATCCCACTGTGCAGACCAGGAGCCAGCTCATGGTGTGCCTGGAAGAACCCGGGCAGCCGACAGCTAAATGTGTCCTGACCTTTTCCTGTTTTCACGTGGGATGTCCTTCCGAGATGATTCCACCTGGCACACGGAGTTACAAACACACCAGCTGGGGTGAGGCACCCCTTTGCTGTGAGCACTGCCAATGCACTGTTTGCACATCTGCTTTTCTTAAAACTACAACTCCTTGACTCTCAGGACATCTCTACCTGCACTACAGCCTGGAGGCTTCTCCTTCCAGCAGAGAAAGCAGGCGGTCACTGGTGGGTGGCAGAGCCAGGCACAGGCAGAGCCTTTGGGAGAAGGTGTTCTCTTGGCTCCTGAGGCTGTGAGGAAAGAGGGAGGGGCAGGTTGTGCCAAACCTACTCTGGATTAACAGGAAGATGAAAGACCAGAAAGACCCTTACTCTGCTGGTACCTGCAGGCCCAACCCTAATTCAAACCATGTGTCAGTCTCTTCACTTGTACCCTTTAGGGAGAATTTCTGGAATCCAAGATACACAGTAGCTGTATGATACCACTTCCAAGCCCACAATACCCTGAGTAGTGCTGAGCCAGATGGAGAACAGAATGTAGAAACCCAACCCAGTCCTTGCTGGAATCCTTCTCAATCCATCGGTGCATGCATTTAATTTCCTGTCTCCTTGTTTTCAGCCTGTCCTTGGATATGTTTGTGAGAAACCTGAGATGGTTACACGTGTTGTGGCCTCCAAGACTCTTAAAAACATGAAATAATTACCGTAACTTCATTCTATATTTTTTTTTCTTCTCTTTCTGAAGAAACCTCCAAAGAAATGTCTCACCTTCTCAGTTCTCAAGCCCAAGACTTTTTCTTTTCAAGGAAAAGTGAGAACAGACATTCAGGAATGGGGAGCATGCCTCATACATGATTATAAAACCTGATTTGTTATGAAAAACAGATGTTACTCAATAGCATAAAGCGTATATGAATATTATACTTGAATAACATATAGTCCTTAAAGAAACACTTTGTATAACCTGGATATGTTTGGACATGGCCAAACTCCAAGATCCACAGATTGAGTTTCTGGATGTCTCCATACACACAGACCATAGTGAGTGCACACTCATTAATACCTGCTCCCAAAACACACCTATAAAGCTGATATCTAACCTACAGTGTCTCCACAGAGTTGTAGTGATCACAGGAATTGGGCCAGCAGGTTTCTGGACACAGATTTCCTTTCAGGATATCTCATCTCACTTTCGTGTGGAGGGTTTACAGACGCTTGTGCAAAATAACAGAATCTCAGTTTGAACACTCTAAATTAAGTTTAAAACTCACGTCATGTGGGACAACTTTTTCCTGGATTTCAGGATAGACAGAGCATGTGGGCATAAGCACTGTGTGCACACACGCAGACACACACTTATATCTTCACTGACTTGAAATCACAACTTGTTACCTGCAAGATCAGAAAACCACACTGTGATTTTACTCATGCTGCACCAGTGGCACCTAAAAGGAAAATCTTGCCTGGCATTCCCACGTACAACCTTCACGGAACCACTTTGATAAAAGTTTTGCTACATATAAAAAAAGAGATGTAACACTATAAAGTGAACAAGCAAAGCTATCTATCATTTGGAAAGTCTTTCTTGCTGTGATCTAAGCTGCTGGGAAGGCTTTAGGAATTTGCATGTTATCCTTAGAGATGCCTGAAACTGTCTCTTCTGTTCCTTGTACAGCACTGAGCACATCACCAGCTTTAGTCTTTAATCTCTTCTTCCTCTCTCCTCCCCTACCGAGAATCAAATCCTGCAATCTGGGCACAGATAAAACTCTTGGGCCTAGTAAAGTTTGGCTCTAAGTTTTGCAATTAGGATTGGAATATTTATTGCCAGCAATGCCCTATACCAAAACAAAATGAAATCAAGATCACATCCCGAAACTTGGCCCTGGATCACAGGAACATAGAAGGGTTTGGGTTGGAAAGGACTTTAAATATCATCTCATTCCACCCCTGCCATTCCACACCTTCCACTAGGCCAGGTTGCTCCAAGCCCTGTCCAACCTGACCTTGGACGCTCCAGAAAAAGCCGAGTGCACATCAGGTGGCAGGATTTAACAGGGAAAGGATTCAGGGAGACTTTGGGGAATTGGAACTGGATGGTTTTTTGAGGCCCCTTCCATCACAAACCATTCCACGATTCTGTGAACCCAGACAATCTTACCCCTAGAAGCTGCTCAGCCCCATAACTTTTCTCACCTCACTGTGAATATAAATGCAATTAAGCACTTCAAAAGACAAACAAAAAAAGCTAAATAAAAAAAACTGATCTTTTTTTCATTCCTCCTCCATTTGCTAATTCACACAACAGCAGAATAAGGACAGAGGAGAACAACTTGGAGGATTTCAAACACACACAATCCCCGCTTAGCTTACAGAAATACTCTCTATAATTATGTACCTTTTGCCTGAAATTATTATAGATCTTAGTGCTGCTGTGGGGAGGAGAGCTTGTGGGCAGCACAGATCTGTGTTGTAGGTATTTATAAAACCACCAGGAGGCTGCAATAAAATTATCGTGGGGTATATATTATACTTTTTCAAGAAGCATTTGAAACCACTACTATATTCAATTTAACCTCTCCCCCAAGTTTCCTCAAGACACACTTCTCTGTACGGCTACACCTCTAATTTTGAATGTCAATCTATACCCACAGACACACTGCAAATAATGCAATCTCTATAAACAGACATGTTCAATGAAAGTAATGTGTGTGTTTTCCATAGTAGGCATGTGTATACATGAAAACACATGCTGGAAAATAATATACATGTAGATGTGCTATAGCTGGTATTCTAAGATTCTGTAGGAGAACAGTAATTGTCTCTATAAAAATAATAAGAATTTAAAATATTGGATATAGCTACAGGTGTAAGTATGACTCTGCATATAAACATAGAGCATAAAATAGACTGCAACAGGAGCATACACTTCTAACATCAGCATTTGGTGCATTTGCATGTTCCATATTGGTTATGCATCGTGGTCCCTGCCTGTTACACATTCAACACGTATCATTCCCCAATCCTGGATGCTTTTGCTATCAATTTTCATACCGTGATTTTAATTTTTTTTTTTTTATTTGCAGCCTGCAAATGACACTTTTTAGGCCCTGATGGCTGAGCAGCATCTTAAGATGCTGATGTGACAGTGTCAGAAGTTCCAAGGCGCTGGGTGCCCTCAGAGGAACGTGGGGGCATCGGTGCCAACCTCCCCTCCCCGTGTTCCACTTCTTGATTGTTTACTCAACTGCCAGAAGCTGGGCTAAAGCCCTGGGGAGAGCAAAACCTGTTTGGGCCATTGACATTGAGTATCCTTGGTGCAGGAAGTCAGGACCTCAGAGGTATCCATCATTACGGCTGCCTGAAGGCAGGCTGGAGCCAGGGAACTTGCCTGGGAAGCCAGTAAAATTTTAATGCACTCTGTAGTGTGGTCATGTCATACTCAGTTATGGCAAATAATCCCAGATGCCTGCAGAGGTAAAATGGAGCTGTAATGTGCTTGCCTCCTAACCCGAGCTGACAGCAATGATGTACGACTACCATTAGCGGAAAATATCACTTCAACTAACCCATGATCCAGCTCCGCTAAGGGTCACATTATCCAGGAGGAACAAATTACACTCCCAAAGTAAATACAAATTTTCTACACGAAATGGGCACCAAAAAAAAAAAAAAAGGAAAAAAAAAAGGGGAAAGGGGAGCAGGGCAGGGGGAGGGGGGGAGGGCAGGGGAGGGAGGAGATAGGTTACCTCTGACAGCCTGGTGCCGAGTGACAGAGATGACAAAGGACGGGACAAATGGGGCCCCCAGAGCTCGTCCCACGCCTGTAAACAACGTGTTCCCTCCCCTCGGTGCCAAACACATCATCTTTTACAACAAACACGCTCAGCCCTGGTTTTATTACCACTCTAGCTGTGGGGACCCTCCGTGTGGCACATCAAATGAATAAAAAGGAGCCTTATCTTTCCTCCTAATGGGCCTTAAACAGTAAGAAATACTTCCTGATTGCCTGAGCCTCGACAGCATATAAAGTCTGGGTGATCTTTCACCCTTGGGGCAAGTTTAAGGTGCTGCATTTTCCAGAGTTAAAAAGACAACACCTGTACAAATATGCAGCATAAATCGCCCTGATGGGAAACATCCTGGCTTTGCAGAAACAGTTTTAGGAATAGCACTGAGAAATGATTTCTCTAATCCTATCCTTAGCCAAAATAAATATATGCCAAACAGTCAGACAGCAGTATCCCATGACCTGAAGTAACCAATTAAAATCTCAGCCACTGTTTCCCCATGTTTGCTAAACATGGTGGTTGGTACCCACCACCCAAGGAGTTTTTTCAAGAATCCAGATTTCTCATGACTAATCCCTTTGCCCTTCCCAGAGTCCAGTGCATGAGGGGGTTGAATGGCCTGACAGCTACTCAGCCTTTATGTACCAGCCATAACCAGCCCCGTAAAGCCCCAGGGAGGTGCAGGCTGGGGAGGGCAGTCTCCCATCATGAATACTCCCAGAGCTCCCCCACAAAATCCCACCCCCATGTTGAAGTCAATCCCCTTCCTGAGCCTCAGGACCTTGCAACCCCATGGAGGCTCCTTTCCACTGGTTTCCCAAGGCTACATCCTTTCTGCTCCCTGGCTGGGAGAGCCAGGGAATGTCTCACACAACCTAAGGCCACACACTAATTTCTCAGGCTGTCTTACTAGACTGGAGGTGACACACTTCTCATTTTGAAGTTTTCCTCTAAAAATCACCCCCATCTTCCTATATTTGAGTTTGAAGAATGGGATGAAAAAAAAAAACAGCTCTGATGACACGCCCTTCTTTCAACAGCTCAATAAATGCTCAGAGTTCCCTTTATGACCAAAATTTTTCAGACTAGGTAAATTATAATTTATTATTTATACACCATCAGTGCATAAACAGCAAACTGAAGCCCTGGTTGAGTTTTAAGCAGTAAGAAGAGTACAGATATTCCTGTATCACTGTATGGCCACGGTGGTGGCCATGTATAAATGTAGCTGGCTCCCAGCTGTCCTTCTGCTGCAGCCCTGGCACCATCCAGGGGGGCATTTTACCCCTCAAGTGCTACTCAAACCCTTCCCTTCCCTCATTCCTCCCAGGGGTGAGGAAAAATTATCCCAAATATCCCAAATACAGTTTTGTTTCCAAGCATCCTACTAAAAAATCCCCAACATGGGAGTGGATTGCACTCGTCTATAAACGCAGTCCTGTGTAATAGATGAGGGCATAAAGCAATTCCATCACCATTTAATCCACAGAACACAGCCCTCTGCAAAGCAGCTGCTTAATTTGGTCTTCTGTTTTGCAGCACAGTTTGTGGTGGGGTTGCTCTCGGTTCTTTCTGTTGCCCAAGAAAGGACAATTTGGTGTGTCCCGCACATCTCTTGCAGGGAAGGGAACACAGAGCAGCCTCAGCCCCGTGAGCCAGCTCAGCTAAACATGATGTTTTGTAAATTTAGCACAGAAACAACTAGGCAGGACACTGCAGATCTGCTGGGCAGGAGGAAATGGCTCATGAAGTTCATGACCAACAAACTTTGCATTTATTCTGTGGTACTGAAAGGTTTAAGCAGGCCCTTCCTAAATTCCTCTTAGAATAGATAAAGCAGAGCATTTATTGTTACCTAAGCAAGTTTAGTTTGTAAAGTTGGGCTAAAAACTGTGGGTTTTTTTAACATATCTAGAAACACATTCAAAAGCAACTATACAAAACCACACATGAACATATAAACACTTGTATGAGTGGATATTTAACTACCAAACACTGAAATACAGTGTAATGAACTGGGGGGGGGGACACACATCTGCCCAAATACTACTCCAAAACATCTCTCCAAAGTCCATACTCAAAATAACTGACCAAAAGCACTGCAGGAACATACAGAGGGTGCAGGTAGGAAGCTTTGGTGTGTATATAGATACACACAAAGAGCCATCCCTTTTCCCTGGGCATAGCTGGTATTTCCCAGGTCATAATCTTTGCTTCATAGCTGGTTTACAAGCAATCAAATAGATCAGCATTATCATTAAAAATAGCCTGATTCAGAAAATATCATTCTTCAGATCTCGTGGTGCTTTCAGTGGCACAATGTTTTTCTCTTCAAAGAAGAAAATTTTCTTTCAAAGAGAAAAATAATGAAGCCTGACAAGCAATACACCAGCACAGTCTCCCACCAGCACAGGCTTCTTGGCAAGCACAGCACCCACTCATCCTAATCCCCTCCCAGGTTGGGGGAGCTTTGTTATTCTTCCCCTCTCTGACCATATGCCAAGACTTTGCAAATTTAGCCACTGGTTTGACCAACCTCTGTCCTCCCTTTCCATTCTACACCAAGCCCACCCAAAGGAAAGCCCATTTCAGCAGGAACACCAGGCAGTGCTTGGGCTGAGCCATCACCAGCCAGACTCTGCTGGGCCCTGGAAGACCACATTTTAATGGCATTCAAGAGCCTCATAAACCAATTGGGTACTCCTAAAATACACCCAGAATTAAATCCTCAGTTGCAGTAATTTTTTTAAGTTCTGCATCAAAGTTGGATACAACTCCAGCAAGGAGAAGGTCTCTCCTCTTGAATCAGGCCTGGGAACACTGCAAACCCTGGATCAACGAAGCATTTTCCTAAGAAGTGAAAAATATCTAAAGTGCCTCAGATTGAGCCTTTAATTTTAAAATCAGTCTAATTAAACAGAGTGGTGAGAGGAAATGGTAGAGACAGAGAACAAAACAGTACCTCATTCCTTACCTCATCTTCAGCATTTGACTTCCTTATCAAAGCTCTTTGTATGTCTTTTCCAAACAAGATTTCCTTTGATTTCCAGAAGATGAATTATGTGTTTGCACTTATGCTTTTAATATTGTATTAATTACCATGGGTATAATCTTAAAGATTGTATCGAGATATCAAAAGATAATACAGTTGCACTTAAATTTGTTAGCTGTGCAATAGCTTGCCCTAATTTTAGATTACCAGCTCTGGAGACCTGCTCAAAGAATAAGACTGACAGACTTTTTAATGGAGAAAATCGGAGTCCCCCTGGGATCCATACTTTTTTCTGATTCAGTAAGAAATCCCAGTGGCATTTGCTGAAAGGATCCCAGGATGGAAAATGACATCTCTCTAAGAATTAGTGCTTCTCACTCTGATGCAAGTCTTCCAAGTACACTCTTCTCCCACAGACACACCTGCTGCCTCTTCAGGCTTTTTAGCAACAGGAGAGCAAAATGCCTACTTTGAGTGCTCCAGTCCAGTCCTGTGTGTCAAACTGAAGTGAAGGAGCATGAATCTATATAAATAGACAAATTATCCACCCAAACCATGTCATTTAAAATTGAGATGCTGACACAGCCTTAGCTACAGTACTGCTGAGCGGGGGCTGCATCATTTTTTCAATTAAATATCCTTGTTTCTTCTTCCCGAGAAATCTCTGGAGAAATGTCTCATGTGAGGGCAGACACAGACAGAAAGTGCCTCTGCTATTGGCTCCCAATTAGTGGCTCTGGAAGATGGACTGGAGGCACAGCTATCACCTAACAGAGATCAGATCTCAACCGTGATTTACACAGCCACAGAGGGGCACATTCGAGTGGGGAAAAAAGTAATATTGCCAGCCTGGGAGACACTGCCTTTGCCACCACTCACTATCCATCTGCTCCTCAGCCTCCCACATCCTGCTCCTTCCTGCATTCTCCTACTTCACAGTGGTCCACCCAGTCAGACCTGAACCCACTCATCTTTCAGCCCCTCGATCTGTCCCACACCTTTCACCAGACCAACCTGCCAATTTTTATTCAAAGGCACTGGTCTGCCTTTCTGGATGCCAGGTCTTATTTATTCTAGAAGGAATATGCAGCTGTCATGCATCACTTCTACCTCTCACAGATCTCCTAGAAGGATCAGTGTGAGTTTGCCCTCAAAAATCCTAAATGAAGCAAAATTGCTTCCTTTGCATTTTCGGAAGACCAAGTACAGAATTCCTTTGCAGCAATATACCCTATATTCTGTATACTACAGGGTAGCAAAATCTGCAAGAAATAGTCCTAAAGAAAAATAGATCTCTTCCTGGAAACATTCCAGGTTCCACAATCCTCAAGATACACCGAGCAAGGTCTGAACAAGAGCAACTTGACAATTCTCTGTTAGAGCAGCTCCACAGCTGGAGGCCAATACCTTCACCATGATATAAGACATTTGGGTCAAGGATCTTCAAATTTCTAGTCCTGCTGAGCACCCTCAGCTCCCCTGGTTACTAATGGAAACTGGGGATGTTGGGCACTATTCATGAAACAATCAACCTGGCGCCCTCACTTTTCCCAGGGCATTGTGCTCGCGGGAATTTTTCATCCTAAAAAATGTTATTTTATTTCGAGCAGGAATTCGAAAAATCTTCTGGGCCCTATTGAAAGAGATCTAAAAGATCCTGCCTGTCTGAAGAAAAGAAGTTTCTGCTTGTCAGTTAAACAAAGGAATAACGCACAGCCTCCTTTATAGTGTGTACTTTACCTGTCATCCAACAGCCCATTATCACGTCACGGCAGAGTGCACTTTTCTACAGGTCACTTTGTTTAAAATGACATGGATAATGCACATGTCAGCGAGCTGACAGTCCCCACCGTCCTTCAGAGATAAAACCCAGCGACGAGCGCCTGTTCTTATCTGGGGTACATGCCTTGGTCTATCATCTAAGTCAGGCAGAACATGATTTCTCCAGAGAGCACTTTTTTCATTTCCTGATTTTAAGAAAATCAAATAAGCACCATTTGTCTTCATCTGAATATGCTTGACCTGCTCAAATGATGATGTCTCGCATTTTATAACAGGCTACATATGCTGAATTCAAATTAACAGCAGAACAAGGCCTTTAGATCTTTGCCTGGGCTGCCAGCACAGCCTGAATAAATATGCCAGAGTGAGCCTGTCAGAACTGGGCCTGAGCTACAGAGCTCAAAGCTGGGTCTGGTTCTGGGATTTGAGAAACCCTAAATTATTAGGGATATTTGGATCTGCACTTAAACTCATTTCATTAGGGGGAAGACAAAATGTAGATCACAGAGATGAAAATACTCATCTGGATTTTAAATCCTGCCCGCAGAGGTATTCTGTGGGAGGTACAATCCTGAGTTTCTCTTGTGTTGTGTAGTGGAAAGTCTCCTGAACCAGCATCCCCCCACCATCCCCAAAAGCTGCCTCTCTGCCTTTTTATACAGGAGTGCTGCAGGAGAAAAATTCACTGCAACAGCCAGAGGTTCAGCTCCATAAATGCAGCAGAGACAGGAAATTACACTTTTAGTTCTGGGTGCCATAAACATAGGAGCTGAAATTCAGTTTATCATCTTCCACTGCATAAGGAACATCCTGAAAATGAATAATCACTTCACAGGATGGAATGTAATGGTAATGCATTAAAAATTCATATCGAAAAGTGCAGGTTAATATTCTGTGCAAAAACCCAACAAAACCTCCCCTTTCTGTTGTCACACTGATTAACTCCAGTGATTAGTTCCCTTATGCAAGGAAAATCACTGCAGTTCAAAGTAAACAGTGGTTCTTTAAAATAGTTAGCAAATTATTAAGAAACATGAGGAAAAAAATCCTCTACTTGGGAAATTACTGGAAAAGCTGAAGGGCAAAGCTTCGGTGGTTATAGACAGAATGGTTTGAGAATTTCCTTGTCTTCCTGCTACATAAATCCTGTAGAAAACCGATTAAATTCATGGAAGGTGATTTCTGTGTTCATTGTTTCCTTGTAGATTTTACAACATATTTGTACTTGTCTGTTGGATGAGCTGCACACCAGCATGGTCATCTCTCCTCTTCTTGGCTTGCCTTGGAGCTAGTTAACAGAACCACTCATGAAACTCTAAACAATTCAACATTATCATAGGAACAATATTTTCTGACATTATTTTACCCTCCCCCGACTTCCATACCCCAATTTATCCAGTGAAAGAGGAGGTAAAAGTCATTACATTATCAAAACATCCCTTAAGGCTCAACATACAAATAAAAGTCACAAAATCCAACCTGGAAATAAAGAAATTGCACCATTTTTTCTGCAATGATTACTTCAGTTTTGCCAAAGAAAGGTTAGTTTGTTCACAACATAAAATAATGGATAAAAATATGCATCAGTGTGGATACCAGTTCTTCAATACTATTAGTCTGCTAAACAATAAACAGCATTGGAGACAATTGCCTGACTCTTTCAGTATGACATTCTTCCCTTTTCCCACTTAGAAACCCAAAAGTAGGGGGGTAAAATTAGCAGCAAGTTGTGTCACTTGACTTAATGTACAGTTTCCAAATGTTGTTTCTAAAATATATATATATATTTATATATATATATATATATATGTCAACCACAACACATCAGTTTGAATTTGCAGACCCTTGCCTGCAGAGAAGCAAAACAGGTGCTAACAGTGGTTAAATAAGTGTTAAGAAGTGAAAAAGTGAGGGTTACAAACAGCTTCAGTTGCTGTTACAACTTCCAAGGGGAAATGTAGCCATGGAAAGGGTTGGTAGTGAGGCTGCTGTTCATAAACAACCCACACAAACTGAGGCATCAATATGCTTGAAGATGAATTGTGCAGCCTCCAAAATATTAATTAGAATTCTCTTTCCTTGGAGGTCTATTCCAAATTTAAATTAAAGAACGTATTTTCTTTGTACAGAGATGCTTTAGATCACTCCAAAAAGAAACATTGAATAAGTAAAAGATTAAGAGGAATAAGGGAACCCAACAAATCCAACAAATCAGTTTTGCTCCCATACTGATTTTCTTCCTTACCTTTTCTTCTTGGTCACTGTCGCTGTCACACTGAAACACAAAAAGAGAAAAAGCACAGGTAAGAAAAACTTGCTACAGCAAAAAAAAAAAAAAAAAAAAAAAAGAAGAAATATTTGTGTGAACAAGACAGCTGATAACTCATAAACGTTGGGCATCACCTCTGGCACCTCCAGGAGCAAGCTCAGGTACTGTATGGGAAGGGAATTTCCCCCCCTTGCTGTGGAAGAGGATACATTTGTATGTTTGAATAATGAACACATTGCTCTGCAAACACCAAAAGCCATTTGCAAAACCCTCTGTCAGTTCAGTCCACGGGCACAGGAGCTGATGGTGCAGGTTTAACTCCAAAGCTGGATCAGGGGAGAATTAAAACAGTCACAGAGGACTGGTTTGCTTTGCTTTGCTGGACAGTGTTCCCCACACTGCCAATCCATGGGCTCCACAGGCTCCTCAGGCAGCAGGGTGTGGACGTGGCTCAGGTCTGCCCAGCCCAAAGAGCAGCATTTGCAAGGCTGCCCCTTTCCAGGAGCACATGGAAGGTTCACCCTGTGGCTTTGCTTACTGCTGCTGAGCTAAAGAATTCAGAGCTCACAGGGAAGCAAGAACATGCCAACAGTAAACACTTATAATGCTATAAAACAGCATTGATATTTAAAATCAATACTATCAAAACAGTTGATAATTATCAACTGCCATTGCTCAACTTTTTAATAACTTTCACTATAGCAGAAATAGAGCAGGACTAGAGCAGTCAAGGTTCCTTAGGGATAAGCACCAGACACCCCAAACACATTTACATTTGCTAGAAGAACAAAAGCTGTGCTGGAAATAGGACTCGAAAAACCACAGGTTTGATCCATCCCACTCAGTTCTGGGTAACTGCACCTCATTCTGTGGGTTTGGTTTGTTTAAATCTACAGTTTTAGGTTCCAGAGGACTGAATTGTCTGTATCAGCCAAGGGTGAACTCACACCTCTGCAGATCTAATGGCAGATGTTTCCAAGGAACAGGAGCCCCAGGACCAGCTGACTGTGCTGGGTTATTACAGCCCTCAGTTAAGCCCTTTCAGTATTTATATCATATTTAATGCATCTCTGAGTATTTTCATATGACAACCAAATTGCTTTGAAATGAGTTATATTTTGTGAATTCCAAAGGTTAACTCTACAGTGGGATGTGAATAGACAGAGCCAAATACACCCACAAATACATGTACTTGGTTTGCACAAATCAACTCATCTATGTGCTGTTTAATTATAACTTTTCTGTTTCACTGGCCTTTTTCCTTGTCTTCATCAGAACAGGGGGTGAAAAGGTACCTTCCCCACACCACTGAGCTACACACTAACAAATTAAAACTGGAACTATTTCTGTGTATTTTGCAACTAATTTTAAATGAAGCTAAGATTGGATAAAATTACAATCTTCACGCAGCTAATTCCAAACAGAAATGGAAGTGAAATTTTTTTAATAGCTGAAATGATTTATATAGCACTAGTTGTACCTAAATACTCTGGTCGCAAACAAATGAGAGAGAACATGAAGATATGGGACAATTTTAGCTTGAACTTTGAAAAACACAATGTTCAAACGAGTGAAGGGTGTACTTAACTGACAGAAGGAAAACTGCACATTTCTAGAACAGCATGGCTTTGATATAAAGAACTCATTCCTCACCCTGTAAATATTGGGCATTTTCACTTCATCATGACTGCCCGTATGAGGGTTTGGTGTGAGGGTGAGCAAGGCCCTACATTTACAAAGAAAAGCAAACCTGCCCATGGATTTTCATCCACAAAAATCACAGCACGGAATCACAGAATCTCCTGAGCTGGAAGGGACCCACAAGGATCATCGGGTCCAACCCTCAGCCCTGCACAGGCCCATCCCCAAACCAGGCAGCTCAGGAGCAACTGCTTCATTTGTTTGAGTCCCTTCCCGCCCTCCAGGCAAACTCCAAGTCCTGATCATAATACCTGAATCCAAAACAAAGTGGGCAAAGAGTGGATCTCTAAGCACGCCAGAATGATTCCCTTTTAGCCACAATGTTCATGTGCACGTGTCCTGTGACCCAGCTGAGCTCACAGCACTCTGCTGCCTCTCCTTCCCCCCCATTTTCTGTCTGCTTTAAGGAATCTCTCCTCTGCTGTAGTTTTTCCCATCTCATAAGCTTGGAAAAGCTCAGGGTTTTGTGTTCCCTGCAGCGCCGAGGTACTTGGGGAGCAGAGAGCTTGCCAGCACTGACATCTGAATTTGCCAACGGAACATCCTGAATCCGAGTGGATCTGCAGAGAGTGGTGTCGGTGGGAAGCTGCTTCCACCAAAGTGTTAAACCTGCTGCTTTCCGACAGTCCAGTTCTAATTTCAAGGTCCGCTTAATTCCACATCAAATAATTACTGCTATACCCAGAAGCACCTTGTCTCCAGAGTTAAGCATATGGCGAAGGACTGAGACCTACTGGTGTCCATTATGGAAGCAGCACGGATGCCAAGCCGATTAAAAATGCTCCTGCTCCCTCCACAACGTGCCCAGTGACTGACAGCTCCGTGATTTGGCCACTCACCGTGGCTGCCAGAACAGCCTCTGCTGCTCAGAGCCCACATGGCACTCGGAGAAAACACTTCCATCCCTGGTATTAAATTCCCACACTGACCCGAGGACTTTGCTGTGAGCTCAGCAGGAGTGCACCATCCAATTTACAGCTCCAGCCTCCAGAGCCCTCCGTGCCAGCCTCTGGCAGAGACGAATGATGGTCAAACCCCTCCAGTTCATAAATTATGCAAAGGCAATAAATGCACTCAGCAAACAGCTCTGCCCAGCCCGGCTCCGTGGACACGGCAGCAGCCCCTGCACTGGGCAGTGACTGCCCTCATCCAGAGGGGCTGGACACAAGGGAGGACCCACCATCCTGCAGCGCTTTCCTGGGCCAACAGCAGCATTTTATGGACAAGCTGGAGGGAAATAAAAAAGGAGGGAGAGGAGGAAAGGGCTCTAAGCACTGCACTGGGGTTGTGTTTACGTGCAGCACCCACCCACGTCTGTGTGCAGGATACTCACAGCATGGGCATGTTCTGCACATCCACTAATTTATGTGCATGGGTAATGCCAAAAAGAGAGAAGAAAGATGTTTCCTACCCAACCTGGAAACAGAACTGGAGCAACTGTTCGTCCCAGGCCTGAGAGTCCACAGGTAGGCACTCACACAGCCCCAGTGTCCCAAGCTCTGATGTGCTCCTTCACATTTTTGGATGCCTGTTCTCCCCAGAGGTGCTAAAGCACAAGGTGTTTCCATCTCCTGCAGCCTCACAGTTGGAGAACACATTCTGGAAACCAAAGCTGACAACCGTGGAGTTGATTATTCAGAATTACTGGTCAATTTGAAGGCTCGAGTCTGCCCTGCTCACTCAATTCCTCAGTTCCTCCAGCATTTCTCTACCTCCCAGAGCCACAGGAAGAAGTAAAATGATTTAAGTGCTTTGTGGTTCTCAGAGCACCAGACTGTTTAGGAATTGAAGAGATGGAAATACTTTGTAGTGGCCTCAGCTTCGGGCTGAGTTTTAGTATTTCGTGTCTATTACAAAAAGCTCATTTTTCAGTGCTCTCTCATGTCTTGTGTCAGGAAACCATGGCTCTGTGCACAGGCTGCCTTGGAATGCTCTGAAAATAACTGGGAATCCAAAATGTCATTCGGAGATAGCATGACCTGATTTTTGGAGAGCTGCCACCCGCTCCACCGTAAGCTGCGAGTGACAATGTGACAAACCAGGACAAGGAGGCTGCAGACACATTTTACACCTGAACAAACAGAGGCTTCTTGCTCTGATTCTCAGGCTCAAGGCATTCACTGTCTCCACACTGAACACAAGCTGTGACTGATCACAGGTACCACAGGCCAGGCTTGAGAAGAGCCCAGAGCCAAATGTCCAAATTTGGCCTCCATTACCACAACTGCCTCGTCCATCCCCCAGCTCAGGTCGAGCCAGAGGAGCAGAACTGCTGAGCACCCACAGCACCCATGGCCAACTTCTCAAATGTGCATGGCCCAAAATGCTGTGAGATCTTTTCAAACCAAAGCCTGACAGGCCCCTCAGTGATTCTGCACAATAGCTATTTTAAAGTCTTGTATTGGCCAGAGGGGACTCAAAAGTTTCCCCAAAGGACCTACAGCACTACCAGCCAAACCCAAGCAAAGGACAGAGAAAGCTCGCCCAAAATTAGCTCCACAGAACAAAACCTTAGAGGACATATGGAAACATTAAGGTTGCTCCCAGTTTCTACATAATCAGGGGTAATAACGAGACCAGACTGAGTGACTTGCACAAAGTGGCCACAGTTACCACTTAAACTGTTCCAAGCCCTTTGAGAACCAAAGTGGCCACCAGCCACTACGTCACTTGACACACACTTGCCAAGTGTTCAAGCTTCCTCTGGCAGTATTTCTGCAACTTCCTGCTCAAGAAATGCTAATCACAGTCAATGACCCAGGAAACTTGCATTTTCATATGTGTGCTGCAGTCAAAATTCAAATAATTATTGCTGAAATCAGCCCCAGGTGAGGAGACACAAACTCAAGAGCTCTTTCTACCAACAAAACATAAAGCTCTTCTTTCAGCCCCAGCTTGAAGCTCCTGAACCCCTGCTATGGGTCAGGGCTGTGGAAGCAGCAGATGCCCGGAATATGCATACATGTGACTGCAGTGGGAAGTGGAGAAAGAACCTTCCAATTCCTCTTTGAGGTATAAGTGCTGTGGAGTTTTGCAGAAGAAAAGGAAAACTGAAGATCAGGCTAAAGATCAGCTGCACCTCCCCAACCCCCTGCCCCAGCTGGAGAAAGTTAAAATGCACAGCACATCCCCCACTGCACCCACAGAATGAGCCTGATCCCAATGCCACGATTCAAAAATCAGACACCCTATGTGGCTGCAGCTCTAATTTGAGCCCATTTTAATAACTTGAGAGAGCCTGGTCCAAATCAAGCTGAGTAAAGGTCTGTGCCACCTCACCAGCTCATTCAGGCTGAAGCAACACCCTGGATTTCTCTGTACTTTGCTGATTGAACACATTCTTGTGCAAAAAGTGGCAATCATTGAATATCTCATGTACAATGACATTGAGGAGGGCATTGTTCTCTATTCTGCTCAATGGACTTTGCTGGAACAGCTATTTCATACCTTGGAGCCATTTATCATTGCCACCAAAGGAGTCAGTGCTGCTGCAACGCCAGCGCTGAACAAAGTGATTCTACTCATCTGTCTGCTGAAAAGAAACCTGAAGAAAATGAGGGAAAACCCAGACCTCAGCCATGTTCACACTGACATTTACAATATTCTTGTCCATCTCTCCACCAATGACAAACTGACAGCCCTGGAAAGGGCAAAGATGGTATTTTAGCTACACAATTAGACCTTTGCTTCCAAGAAAAAAGGAGAAAAAAACATCTCCTAGATGAAAGGAGACACAGACAGGGAATAAATGGGCAATTTTCTAATTGATGAAATGGAGACGGGCAGAGTCACAAAGAAACTAAGAGCAAGAATTCCACTTTTTTCCTTCCTGTCTGTGACTTTGCCTACAAGTAGCATTCAGCATGGAGCTCCTTGCCAAGGAATCTTATATATAGCATCTCACAAATTGGTTAACATCACAGTCTGCTTAGCAATTCCTCACCATTATCCACTGTGATTCACTGTAAGGAATGACTCTGAAACAGAGATGGTCTGAGAAGTTTAAGGTCTGCCTTCTCAAAAGCTAAAATTACAGATTATTCATCAAAAAGTCCCATTTTGCACAAATTACCTTAGTCTGGACAAAAGATTGCAATGTTGACCTTTAATCTGAATTCCATTTTATCCAAAATACTTCACTTCAGATGAAGCATATCAGCCTTGGGCATCTGAAGTTACCTTGGCTCCCTTCAGAAATCTGAAGAAAATGGGAGGGAAAACTCAGACCTCAGCCATGTTCACACTGACATTTACAATATTCTTGTCCATCTCTCCACCAATGACAAACTGACAAACTTCAGAACTTAGAACCCCTTTCAGCTCTAACTCTTTTTAATTCTTCACTCCCAGGACTTTTATGATTGTTTCACATGGAAAAATGACACAATTAGCGGCTCCTTTTACTTCTACCATCAACAAAACAATGGTTTGGTAGAAAAGAATTATATTCTCAGTATTAAAATTGAATTGCTATCCATGACAAAGATGATGGACTTTGTACTTCTATAGGATGTGTTTATATCCTTGGGAAGTGATGGGAGGCACATATATTCCTGGTAGGCCACAAGGAGCTTCTTTGCAAAGCCAAGGGGGATTCCCCTCCAAAAAGACACCCAAACACAAGTCCTGTTCTGAGGTTTGATTTTGTTGTGTTGACCCCTGTATTTCCAGGGATATCACCTGAAGGGGAAGGCTAGGGGCTGTATGTCAATGGGAGGGACTGGGGGCTCGCTGGGCATGGCTCAGGAAGCAGCAGGACCTGCCTGGGGGCTGCCAGGGACAGAGCTGTCCCCCTCTGTCCCTCCTGGCTGCACAGGCCCCATGTCAACCCAGGGACACGTCACTGGCATCCTCAGGCACCTCCAGGCACAGCCCCGGAGAAGGATGGAGAGAAACCAGCCCTGTAAGAAACACATTTTCTTTACTCCCTGGAAACTGAGCTGGGACTGCAGTTCTTGGGAAAGTGCAACTTCTTTCCCCCCAGTTATCACTCCCAGTGGCTTCCTCACAGTGCCACCAACCAGCATTCCCACACCTGCTCCAGGCCCATCCAGCCACCCCCAAAGAGCAGGATGATGCTCCCACCACTGTCAGTGGAGGATTAAATGTGCTTTCCAGATGTACCACTGGAAAACTAAGGATACCACACATTACTCAGCTCAGCACCCTCAGACAGTGCCTGCTGCACCTCAGGCACCCAAATCCCACCAGACCAACTGGGCACCAGGCACTGAGGGCCACATCCCCCCAGATCTTGGTTTTAGGAAGTCATTCCTCTGTTGCAATAAAAGGATGAAGCCTCTGCCTCAGCTCCTCAATGCTCATATGAAAAAATGCCTCCATGCCTCTGGCTCTGGGACTCAGAATGCACTTTTGCTGCCTCCTTACCTGCCTTGCTGGCTGTAGGCAACGTGCAGTGTGTCATGTTATTTTTAGCCTCCTCTCAACTGATGACAATTCGCAGTGTGTAATGTCATTTTCAGCATCCTCTCAACTCATGAGTACTTTGTCAGGGTTCAAAAATAAACAATAGTAAATAATAATACAAATGTGCATTTATACTGGTGGACCAATTCAATAGCAAAGACTTAAACCAATCAGTGGTTAATGAAGTCAGTGCCTAACACTACACTAGCCAGTGTTATCTGTATAAGAAAAGGTTCCTATTTTTCAGAACTCTTGGTTTTAGCTCATGAGTTCTGTTTGGAATTTGAGTCTTCCAGATACTTACAGGCTAATGAAATAAAAATATCTTGATGGACAAGAAGCAAAGCATGTTACGGGTTAAAATAATACAAGAATCTATTTTTTCCACTGTGTTGTGATCCATAAAAATCACCCTGAGCCTTTCCTCTTTCTTCTCTGCCTGTGAAGCCAATTGCTTTGATTGCAGTGATATGAGCTTGCTGAAATGACTTGCCCTTGCTTGTGAAGCAAATGGAACATGCTAATAGAACTTATCGCATTACCGGATGCAAAAGTGCCATAGCTCATTACTTTAAGATAAAAGGATATCATTGCAGACGGGAAGCAGAATTGACTTTCTGAGGCCCGACTTGATGATGATTTAATCAACTGCTCTCTTTCACTTCTCATCTCTGCGCCTGTCGGTTTCCCAGGTGCTGCTAAATGAGACACTCAGAAAGTGAGCGGAGGGAAAGAAATTGCTGTCATTACTTTTCAAGAAAGGAGGTATGCAAATTTTCGACAGAAAGATTGCGTTCATAATGGGCCTGGTAAAATACAAGGATCATGCTTGACAGGTGAGGGCAAGTCATTTGTACGTCCTTAAAGTGAAGCAACCATCCTCATTTAGAAATTGTGCTCGATAAGAGAAGCTACAAATGAAACCCATGCGATGGCTGAGAGCAGCCAGCAAATCTTTGAAGGCTTTGCTACTGCAGCTCTGCCTTCAGCAGGTGCCTGGCGTGCCTTCACACATGGCTGTTCCCAACTGCCAGATGGCCAAATGTTGACCTCAGTATCTCACAGAGACTCCTCTTAAATGTTTTTCTTACTGTCAGCATTACATTCACAGTCTGGGGTCTGAGAGTTTCTTCCTTTCTTCATCGCTGCCAGAAATAGAAATTACAACCAAAAAAAAAAAAAAAACAACCAAAACCATGTCAACAACTAAGTGAGGGCTGAGTTAACTTGGAAAGCAGAATCAAGAGGTTGGAGGCAACAACTTGTTTTCCCCTGCATGTATCACAGATCTTGGACAGTCCAGAGCTTACAGTTCATACAGCCAAGTAAAAAGAATAATCCATATAAAGGGTTGTGGCAGGAAGCAAAGAGGATGAAAAGATGCTTCTCCAGGGCCCAAAAGGAACCTGGAATCCTGTGTGATTACACCACGAGAGGAAAGGGTAAAAAGAGCTGGATGCTCTATTGACCTGATGGAGAAGTTCTGACATTCCAAAATTAGAAGTTAAAAAAGCACAATAATTGAGATGATGAATTATGTACAGGCTAAAAACACTCTAAAGATCTCAGATGGCTATTGAGCTGTTTGGATCATTTTAAATGGGGAAATGAAAACTACCAAGCTTTTATTGGTGTCAATCAGGTTTTCCATCAGAGATTGATAGTCAGCCACAGCAAACAGGTTCCTTGGGGACACTCTATGCAGTGGATACAGGAGTTTGTCATAAAATGTTGACATTTTGTCTCAGATAACAGCATAGGACTTAAATAGAATTAATGTCATGAATATTTAGAATTAAACAAGAAACAGCTGGGAAATACTGCCACAAAGGAAGGTGGATACGACAGGAAATGATTTAAATAAGGACAGCCATGGTATTAATTCCACAGAGAGATGCACTTAAGAACTTGAAATATTTTTTCTCAAGGTACACAGTTCACTGCCCCTGTGTTTGTTTATGAAACACAACTATAAGATATCTTATTTGCCCTTTTTCCTACATGTCAGGTCCTTAACCCTCCATTTCCACCTAACTGAGAGTGATCCAGCAATACTCTTTGGATCTGACTCACCTCTCACCAAAAATACTTCACTGTGGGTTGAAAAGCAAGATGATGGAGGAAAGATAGCTCTGGGCTGGGACTCAGGAGATCCACCTCTGTCACTGGCTATCAGGATCACCTCAGGCAAGTCACTAAGTCTCTTCTCTTGTCAACCCCTCTACTTTTCATCTCTTTGGGCTATTAATTGGTACATTCCTAGGATTTGGTTACTCTCACTGTGTGTGTTTATACAGTGTGCAGGATAATACAGCATCTTTCTTACAGAATCTCAGCAAATGGAAGAAACAAAGAAGAAGAAAACACCATTAAGAGTTGGATCAGGCCCTAGACACACCATGACTATTTTCAATATAGATCTCATCTTCTACCAACTAAAGCGCATGACCTATGAAAAATTATATCATTTCAGCTGAAAATTATTTTTCTTTTCTCTTAGAGCAACAAACAGAGAGCAGCAGCAATACAACATCAATAACACTGCACAGGGGTTGCTCTCTTTTGCAGGCTGCAGCAACTCAGAGCACAACATGGCTACTGAAACCCACACAAAGAGAGATTCAATTGATTGGTAAGATAAAATAGTTGCAGAAATCGTATCTGAAACGAAACATAAATAACAAAAATCCACCTTTTATCTTCTTTCTTGAACAAGAACTCTAGATTTTGAGTTCTGTATCTTCACATTAGCCTAAACAAGTTAAACTGAATTGTATAAATAATAATGATAATAATAATTCCCCGAACAACACAAAACAATTGATCCTTAGGGATAAGACCTTAACAGCTGAGCTATAAACCTCTGAACACTGGATTTTAATGGATACTAAAAAACCCTTAACTAAGCCCTATAAATATAACCTGAAACAAAATGATTTGTGTTCTAAGCTGTTTGCAAACTCCCATAAATGTTCCTCATTGTCATAATGCCAGAAAAATAGCTCAGCCTGTGTACTCAGCCCTGCAAACTGGCTTCTGTGCTGTGGTTTCATTCCCCTTTCCACTCTCTGCTTTATAATTCATCACTTGCACAGCTGTTATATATTATTATTATTATTATTATTTATTGCTGCCTTTATCATTTTTGTAAAATTGATAAATCGTCTGTGCTAGGCCTGGGGGAAGAGAAGGATTATTCTAAATGTAGAGCAAGTAAATATAAATTGTAAAGACAGTGGCACACTTTGGCCTGCCTGGCTCAGATTTCCCTTTTGACTTACACAGTTCTATAATTTGGAATCTGTGATCTCTTTTTGGGAAATGAATGCATTATTTTTTTTCCCAGAATGATGCAATTATAATAAATGAATTTAAAACAGCAGTTGCATTTCTCTATTTAGAGGTAGGAACAATATCCCTGATCTATCAGTTGAACTCAGCCATTTGTTATGCAAATGGAGTGGCTGAGAAAAAGTAAGAATACTGGCAGCTGCCTGGTTGAACAGGTTGCCCAGAGAAGCTGTGGCTGCCCCATCCCTGGGAGCGTCCAAGGCCAGGTTGGACGGGGCTTGGAGCAACCTGGGCTAGTGGAAGGTGTCCCTGCCCGTGGCAGGGGGTGGAATGAGATGAGCTTTAAGGTCCCTTCCAATCCAGACCTTTCTGTGATTCCCTGTGATAGCTGGGGGACGTTGTCCAATAGGGCATCCACGTCTGGAGCCCCCCTTTTACTAACAAGCAGTGGCAGAAGTGACACCTTGGTACGTCCAAACAGCCCAGTAAGGGTGACTTCTGATTTCCTCCAGCTCTCTTTTCTTGAGGACCTCCTGCAACCAGCCATAAACCCACATGTGCCTCCTCTGGTCTGAGAAAAAGCTGCTGCTCCCATGTTGTTCTGCAGTACTGCTCTGTTCCAAAACTGGGATTCACAGTGCTCAAGGACATGGCTACATACAGAGCAGAAAGATGGAAGAATCACAGAATCACAGAATATTCCAAGTTCGAAGGGACCCCCAAGGATCATCAGTCCAACCCCCAGCCCTGCACAGGCCCAGCCCCAAGAGTCACCCCCTGTGCCCCAGAGGATCAGCCAAACCCTCCCTGAGCTCTGGCAGCCTTGGGGCTGTGCCCACTGCCCTGGGGAGCCTGGGCAGTGCCCAACCAGCCTCTGGGGGAAGAACCTTTGGCTGAGATCCAACCTGAGCCTGCCCTGACACAGCTCCAGCCATTCCCTGGCTGCTGTCCCTGGTCCCCCCAGAGCAGAGCTCAGTCCTGCCCCTCCTCTGCCCCTTGTGAGGAAGTTGCAGATGCAGCTTCGGAAAAGACCCAAACATCTTGTTTAAGAGTCATTTTCATGTAGAATTATCCACTGTGGAACACCAGGCCCTCAGTTGACCAGCAATGCTCTCCTGGCAGGGCTAGACAAAAAATGTTTGGTTTTGGTGGTTTTTTTCACTGCTGCATTAACCTACCCCCAGACTAAGTGACCAAAGCTCCTGTATCATAAATGCTCTCCCAGGCTCCATGGCTGTTATCAGCAGTGGCAAATTACCTGGCACAGCCAAGGCAAGGGATTGCTTTGAATAGCTGGCTTTTAGCACAGTGCTCAAAAAATTATCTGTCTAGGAGAGTCTTGCAAAATGCAAGATTTTTGCCAGCAACAACTGTGCTGAAGCAGGGCTGTAGCTAAAGCAGCCTGAGCATCACTGAGACTGCCCATGGGCTCCTTCTCCAGCTGCAATGGCACCGAGGCTTCCCACTGTCAGGAATTATCTCTTCCAAAGGGGAACCCCACGTCAGGGCCAGGAGACACTCTGAATGTCAAACACAGGACTTCTCACTAAGCCTTCTGTCAAGACAGAAAGGACATACTGACACAGGAGGGATTGAAAAACAAGTCTGTCTGGGGCCACTGGATGTCTGGATGGAGCAGAAGCTTCATGTCTCTGATCTTTGTGGTCACCACTATCCCAGAGGCAAAAATTCACACTGGATTTCTGACTGGATGATCCCAGCAAAGCACCTGCATCCTGTACAGCATCTGGAAAGGAATTTTAAACTGCTCAGCCTGTGCTCTGCAGTTTTGAGATGGATTAGGTAGAGCATGGAAATTCATTGCTTCCTCCAGAGATATTCCTCTGAATACAGAGCCTTGGAATTGCACATGGGATGTTTTAGAGAGGTGGGGGCTCCCTCTCTTCTATAGACTGCAGATGCCAAAAGATTGGAAGTTCAATTCTTGTCTCCTTTGAAAATTTAGTAACAGGAAGGCTCTGAGATTTCAAACATGCTCTCCCCACAAAACCCTCTGTAGGCTTTATCTTCAGTCTAAGAAGCAAGTGAATTACAAGATGCAATGGGTAAAAAGCAGATAAATTTAAACTAGTGCATTTTCTAAAAATGGGGAATAATTTATCATTCTTCACTTAAAAACAGGGCAGATTTTCTCTAACTGAAAAAAAACCAGTAATGAAAAATTAAAACCTTGCCTAAATTTTGTGCCCTCGTTCAGCAACAGTTACTGTACTCCAGGCAGTACAATTAATTAGTGGAGATCATATGGCCTGTGCTAGACAGGAGGTCACAGCAGATCACACCCTCATTGCCTTAAATTATGTGAATTTATAAATCCCTAAACATCCACATTGTCCCACTCTTACAGCCACAGTTTGCTCGTTAATGCTGCTGACCTGCTATGATCCAGCAATTCAGCCCAGTCCCATTCCATGCTGGGACAATCCTGAAGGGCTGTGGATGCCACTGAGCTTAGTCTGGAGCCAGGAGGTTTTCCCATCTCCCAGGAACAACAGGCCCTGCCAGCTTTTACAATGAGTTTGGTGTTGATGTTGTTGTGTATGGTGAGTTTTATTCATGTTCATAGGATTCAGTTTTATCATGCTGCAGGAATAGCACTTCTTCAAGACTCATTTCAGCTTTGCTATTAAGCTCAACCACCTTTCTTGAGTAATCAATAAAAAAGTCTGCTACAAGAGGACACTGTGATTTACAAATACAGGAAAAGAAAGAGAATGATGCAGAGCCATCGGTGTGGATGTGAAGGACTGTTGGGAGGGGAGAAATAAAAAGACTATGAGAGGAATCTGAACAACCAATTTAATCTTGGAGGAAAATTCAGCAGAGCTACCCTGCATGGCAGCTATCATAAAAAGATGTGGGAGAGATCTACGGGAAATTCAATACAAAATCTAAAATGTACCAATGGGGTCCTTCAGAGGAAGGGGGGGGGGCACAGCAGTTTCTCATAAAGCATTACAGAAGGCAGCCTTACATTTTCCCTCAGAGCTTCTAAAAATAATTATTAACATGCAAGAGAGAGATTCCAGGGGATACTCTGAATTGAGGAACACTTTGATACATGCATTGGGTTTATCAAGGACTCTTCTCTCGTCCCCACCCAACAGAGGAGAGCTCAAGAGCACACGTTTCTTCCCGCCCCACACACTTACAGCACCTTAAATCATTTCTTGTCCATAGGCACAAACCTTGTTTAATTTAGGTCCTCCCTCTGAACAAGGGGTTCACTGCTACTGCACCAGTGAGAAAATGCAGGCAGGTGAGGGCTGTGCTCACTGGGCGCTGCACTCAGGATGCGCCCATCTCCGAGCTCCTGTCCTGCCACAAAACCTACCTTCCCACAACTTTGACCTTTTCTCCTAAAAAGAGGGACTGGAAAACACCAAACAAAACACAGAGCACAGTGACAGTAGCACAAGGCAGAATCTTACAATGGCAAAGCAACAAAAGAACAGTAGACAACTCCCATTTTTTGTCTACTGAAACTGGATCCAATACTCGGCAGCAGCAGGGTAACACTACCCAAGAGGAACATATGTTTGTCCCCACATAACCAGAACACAATCCCAGCTGGAAGGACTCGAACTGTACAGGACTCTACACAATTCCCATCTGGAAGGACTCGAGCTGTACAGGAGTCCATGCAATTCCCAGCTGGAAGGACTTGAACTCCACACACTCTATGCAATTTCCATCTGGAAGGACTTGAACTGTACTGGACTCTATGCATTTACCAACGCCACAGACAATGACCCGCTTCAACTAAACCAAATGACTGTGAAGGGCAACCAGCTCACTCCTAAAGAAGAGGACTCGCCTGCTTCCCCTCCCACGAGAGCGGCTTTGGGAACTCACTCCTGTCTCTGCTCCTCAAAACTGGCTGTGTGGGGACATATCAGGGTATTTCTGAGCTGTAGTTCCTTTTATTATTTGCACTTCTGCTCTTAATGGGAAGAAATAACCAGTTATCGTGATGCTTCTGGGAAAATACCTCCTCCTTGGAAAAAATGAGCAAACGTAGGCAGATGACAGAGCGTAAACAACACTCCCTGAACTACCGGGGACACGGCGCTCAAACGCCCCGCGCGCGCCTTCCTTCCCGGAGCCTCGTCTCCCGCTAAGACC
>NW_016690288.1:1581498-1594724 GCF_001604755.1 Lepidothrix coronata
TGGTTTTCCAGCAGCAGGGAGCTGCCAGTTGCCATGAAAACACAGAAAAAGCCACACACAGAACAATCACACACAGATCTGACAGGCCTTTAAGGTCTTGCAAATGGGGCTTAGGCCTCTCTAATAGTGCACTGCTCTTCATTATTTATGGTACAAAGAGCAGAGGGGGAAAACCTGTAATTTGGGCAGTGACAGAACATCTCATTAAAATCACCAGAATAAGAAATAGCTGTACTTTAGCTCTCAGTCACAAAATTTAGGAATATTTTGATTATATCTAGGATCTGAAAGCATGCAATACATCTTCTGCCCTGTCCCCTGAAGCCGCCCCTTCTGTCTCTGTTATATCTGGGAAAACAAAACTCTTTTAATTGCTGAGTATTTGGTGTTTACCAAGGAGAGCAACTGTGATCATGCATGGCCACTTCTGGGAGAAAAAAGGAGATGGGCCTGGGTGTACAAGACTAGTTTCTTTGAGGATCAGACATATAATAACCTTTTCAAGGTTTATTTCTCCATTTTCTAAATGAAATGACTATGTTCCTTTTGTAAGCTCTCTCCAATGGAAATATCTAAATAAGTGGGCAAATGATGCTTTGAATCCTTGCTAAGGGTTCTTTGCTGGAACTTCCAGCAAAACACATCCTGAGCCCCCTGCTCTGTGTGTGTTCAGTGCCTGCTCAGGCCCTTCATTACAATTTGTAACCCACAGAAATAAATGGCCAGGAATTGCAAGTGAGTGCCCTTTGGCATTTAGGACCCTATTCAGCTGGAAAATTGCACAGCCTCCTGAGGCACATGAGCCCTGAGAGGCCACAGCAGATCCTTTCAGGAAAAAGGTCAGCCAAGCACCTGACAAGGAGGAGATAATACAGGAAAAACATTTGCCAGCTCCACAGAAGAAGTAGCAAAGAGCTCTTCTTTACCCCCAGGTATTTGTCTCCCTTCTCCTGCCCACAGATAAAACATAGGCTTGAATATGTTTCTCCTTGAGACACCAGGACTTGGTGCCTAAATCCTTCCCTGGAATTTAGTAGAAGCAAATGGAAAAAAAGAGAAAAAAAATAAAGAAAGCAGACAAAACACTGAGAAAGCATCTTATTTGTCACATGAAGAGCAAACCATCCTTTCTCTGAGGCCACCTAAAGCCACCTCCTGCAAGAGCCTTTGCTCCCCCTCTCATCATTCAGTCACACACAATACAGGTGGTGTTGCTAAACATAATATACTTATTTCTGTGACTGACCCTCTGCAGTCCTCTCAGGGGGCATATTTGTTCTGGCTGCTTCTCTTTGGAACCACAAAGACATCTTGCTAAAGGTAAATGGAGGAATTTCCATGGGCACTATTGAAAAGGGGAAATGAAATTCCATATTTGCACCCTCCAGTGTTATTGTTACAGAACCTCCACTGCTGCACAAAGTGGAGGAAACACGTAGGGAATGCAGAAGCACTGTGTGTGGAGGGTGCTTTTAGTGAAGAGCACACTGAAAACTAAGCTGCTTCCCATCAGCGAGTACATTCTTCATCTTTAGCGTAACATTTACAAAGCTTGTTCAGGAAAAAAATGTGTTAAATCTTTCATCAGGCTACAGACACTTTATTTGGAGTCTTCACAGAAACCCAAAGTAGTGCCATAAGGTGCCTGGAATATTAGCCAAGATAAAACCTTCAGGGCCATGCACGATACTGTTTTCAAATCTGTTCTTTCATCTGATGTGCCAGTCGAAATTACTTCTGCAACATGGTCAGAACCAACCTGGATGGATTTATAATGCCTGAAATTGCTATGGGCATATTTTTGTGAATCGCCTAGAGACAAACAGATAATTCTCTTTAGATTGTGCGAATTGCTAATTCTTATGCATGTCGTGTGTTTGCCAAGTGGCATGTTTAGACAAGGAAATTGCAGAATATTCCTGATGTCACCAGAGCTCTGTGCTTGGAAAGCCACGGCAGCGAGGACAGTGTCCTTTCACGTATCTCATACACACATTACAAATTGTTTTTACATGGTACTTGGTACCTTTCCCCACTACACACCTACCTGTCTAAGAGGGGAGTGAAATGCTAAAGAGCAATTACTGACTGTACCAGCACAACATAACCACTTGTGCGGGTGAAGGAAGCAGAACCCAGCTTTTTACTTGCTCTGCTTAGGCAATTGGAATAAACAGTGTAAGTGTCATCTTTTGAGTCAACATGTCAAGCTGAGTTTTGTGATATCTAATCTCTGTCTGTTGGCATTATCACACCACACAGGAGCCCCTCGCAGAGCCTCCCTCTCTCCCCATAAACACAGCTTGTGCCATCAGGCCGTGAAGTTCCCCTCTCTGCTCAACCTCCTCGAAATTTTGGAACTCATTGGCCAATTCCACCCACATTTGACAAGAGATTTCAGAGCTAATTAAGCTCATGTGAGTTTTGTGAAAAAGGCGGCCAGTTGGTGCAGAGCCCCGATGAGTCTGAAGGAAAGGCTGCAGCGTGTGATCACACCTCGCTCCCGACCAGAAAACGCACACTCAAGAGGAATGTTAGAAGAACTCCAAGAAAAAGGCATCAATCAAAGGTTTCAATTAACTCTCTATGGGAAATGAAGCTTTGATAAGTTTTTTGTTCATATTTATTTTACTACATATAACTCAGATTCGGAGGTGCCAGCTTTTAACTAATATAGAAATTAGCCTCATCCTCAAACCCAACAGGGACATCTCTGTATAGCGTTTATTATAAAGCATAATTGTAGCTTCAGGGCATCATTGCAGATGAAAATGTAACATATACAATAAAAGAAAATTCCATTTGTATTATGACCAGATTCTGCTTCTAAAGTGACTCTGTACACGTGGAGAACATGGTGAACTGTGTGTCCAGCCAGCACAGAGCTGATGGTCCCACGCTTATGGCTTAAGGCCATGAGATTATTAAAACCATGGATTTAACTCCTGGCTGATACACACTCTTCTTTAGCAACTTTGGGTAGATCCCTCTTCCTCTCTTTTTGTGTCTGGATCCTTCATCTGTAGAATAAGACTTGGTTCCCTTCCCCTCCACTTCTTCTTTTCTCTCTATTTGTGTTGAACTCTCTTCTACATAAACTGGCTGACGCCTGCTTTCCCTGAATGCCTATTAAACTGTTTTCTAATTCAGACAAATCCAAACACAAACATACTGAATCCATTTTTCTGAAGTATTTTAAGTGGGTTTTTGTTTTGTTTCTTTTAGTTCTTGATCACTGGCCATGAAAAAATTCCAGTGGCTTCAGAAAGCTGGGTCTGTCCATGAGAAAGAACACCAGCTTAACAAATCAGTAGCTTTGGAGTACTTAAAGAGGTGCTAGGAATAAACAGTTGCTTTTCTTTACTGGGAGGAAAATGATTAATATCTTTGTTTTAGCATGTGCTATGAATGCAGCTTGGTTGTGTTTTACAAGAAGAAGTAACAAATTAGCAGTCTCCAACGAGTCACTCTGAATCCCCTTCAGACTTCACCACTGTTTTAAATAGGGTTTCTCAAGGCAAACAGGAAAGAATTTTATTTTCAAAGGGAAGAGAAAACAGTGTTGCTAAAACAGCTCTGCTGTCTATCCCTGCGGGATGCAAAAATAATCCATGACTGTGACTTCCATGAATTTAGTTAACTACGGCTAAATTGCATCACAGAGCCTGTCTTTAACAGATCTGCAATGGTTAATGAACACGGTGGGGAGACCAGATATTTCTTCAAAACAACTCATCAAGTAAGCTGCCTCCACTTAACAGATGTAAAGGCAGGGCCCAAAGTCGGAGCTGGCAGAAACAGATGGTGCCTAAGGGCAGCTTTCTGTCTCAGTGCTCTGGGGGGCCAGGTTAGGCAGGACAGGAGGGGTGGGGAGGTGGGGGTTGTGTTTTTCGGCAGCAGGTAAAATCCATTTGTCACACCAGCTCCGACTGAGCTTTCAGCACAAAAGTTTAATATCTGAAACCAATGAGGCATTCTGCTCTCCGACTGCAGCAAGGCAGGAAAGCCTCTCCGAGCAGTGTGGAGCCCCAGCCTTTTCCAGCAGGGAAAGATGTCAAACTCCTCCTTCGGTGAGATTTGCCTTTTCTCTCTCTTTTTCAAACAAATAAAAAATGGGTATGCAAAGGGAACTGTTTTACCTTATTATACCTTCAGGCAAAGAACACCAAGTGAGGAGGGTAAGTGTGTTTTCTTTCTCTGTTCTCCACAGGATAACATCAGCAACCTCATAAAGCAGCCCCTGCTTTCTCCTTCCCTCAAACACAGACACACACATTGCGGCACCAGCAATAAATTTCCATCGCCTCCAACTTCCAGCATTGCCAAGGTATGTGCCACAGAGAGCATTTTTATGAGCCGGTCTTTGACTGCCAGGATTTTGCCTTCATAAAGAAGAGATTTTAGTCCATTCTGTCTATTTATTTTGTGTAGAGGAATCGAGGTCAATAAACCATGGAGAAATTCACTCTACCTTATTCCATTTCAGACTTTTGTCATCCACGCTTTATCGAGTATCTGAATGAATTTTTAATATCATGCCACAAAATGCTTTGGTCTTCTATCATACACTGGGACTCTATAAATCTGATAACACTTGGGAGTTCTCAAATATACTCAGCACTGAAGAAACAGCTTTAAAGTTTAGTCATTCTGATGAAATGTAAGAGCTTATATCAGTGACAGGTTGACAGAAAAAGCTGTTTTCCTTTCCATTTCACAGACTTCCACGTATGAACGCCATGAAACATGTCAGGACTTTCTCTGAGTCTATGAAGACAGAGATGGCATCTGCTCCCAGTGGGGAGCCCTTCTAACCAGTAATACTGTAAAATTTCATGATTCTGAAATCTGATCGACAGCCAAAGGAAGGGCAGGGAGAAGGTGTTTACTGTATTTTATACGAGAGCATCAATTGCTTGTCTTGGCACATGATGTATATTTTTATGGCATACAATGCCACTTTCAGCATATTTTTTAAAATTAAAATGTATTCATGTTGGCTGAACAGGCTTATAATTTCCTGTTGCTGGAAAAAAAAAACGCACATTTTTAAAAACTAGGTATTAACCCTACACGCTCATCACTACAATTTGAGGTAGGTGAGCAAAAGAAGACCTTGAGCCTTAAGCAAATGCAGACAGATCTACTCCACCTGCCCATCACAGAAGCACATCAGGTTCTCACAGCACCACTGATCCCAGTGACAGCTGATAGTGGAAGTGGATCCATTGCCTCTTATCTCATCATCCTGTGGCCAAACTGGGATCTCATTAAGCAACATCAGATTCTCGCGTTTGCTTTTTAACAAATACACATCTATATGGCCCCACCAAATTTACTCAGCAACACACAGATACAGTTTTCAGCAACTTGTGGGAACAGTTCACAGGTGCTTTCCCCCAAAGGCCAGTCCAGACTTCCAGACAGTTAATTCCACTGGAATATGTCTGCAGGTAAGGGCTGGTGTTTGCCCAGCCAAGGGACACAACTGTTCCTTTTTTAGCACAGGGTAGTTTTTAACCTGTGATTTGTCCAATCCTGAAATCCCACAAATGCCCTCCAAGAGAGATCTGCATCATAAGGAAGAACTGCAAACCTCTAGTGGGTAGCTTTAAATGTGCCAGATACCTTTGCACCTTCAAAATAAAATTTAAAGGATGCACAGTTCAAAAAACCTTGTAAACCACCACAGGGTTAGGGTTAGGGCTTGCAAACATACAAATCCCACAACTCCTTACTGTCCACATGGTGACACAAACTCCTCCTGATGAAAAAGCAAGAGGACAAGCCCAAGATTCTTGCAATTTTACTGATTGTAAAAAGATTAAATAGAAAATGAAAGGATGGCAGGGACTGGGCACATTTATAGAAGGTGGACACCAAATCTTAATTACTTAACAAATGAAAGACTGCAGCAAGCACTGTGTGGATATGGATTTGGAGGAGTGATTTCTACGTGTACATGGAGCTAGGGCAATTCTCAGCTTTAGTTTGAAGAAGATCGTGGAAGTACCCAGTAAAACAGACACTCTCAGAGTCTGATCTATCTTTTACTCCCCTGAAATCACTGTGCACGAAACAGGGAGGAGAGAATCAAATGCTCACACTATTTAGTTTATGTTTTATTTTGTTGTGCCAAGGTAAGTGTTGTGACAGGGACTGTATGGTACAAAGAATTCAGGTTAGCTGGAAATTCAGCCATGGGCCATTAAGCCACAGAAAAGAGTCAGCTAACTAAAGCTACTCTGAATCTGGAACTCCTGAGGTTAGAAAAGTGGGGCTTCCAGGAAAACCTTCAATGCATTATTTAGAAACATTGCTATGTGACTTGTGGCTGTGTAAGTACTTGGTCCCTGCATTCACTCACGCCCCAGCAGCTCTGTGAGGTACGTGTGCGTCGAGGCATTGTGAGTACTTTGGTTCTGATTCAGATACTATCAGGGATAGCTGTGACAGATGGCATTCCCAACACTGCTGCTTCCCAAGACAAAGCCTTTCAAGCCAACTGCCACTCTTCTCCCTTCTGCTTTTCTTTCCTAAGGATACGTCAAGGTGGAATAAAGTACGGTTCAGGTCTTTAGGTACCAGCAAGCACCAACAGGACATGTGTGATGCCAAAAGAGAAATCACTGAGTATAGGAAGAGTGAAGCAGAAATAAAGCAAACTACATATGTAAAGGAAGAGGGACACACCCAGAAACTCAGGTGACTTTACGGTGCAGTTAGAAAAGATAAAGTTATCACAGAATCACAGAATATGCTGAGTTGGAAGGACACACGAGGATCATTGAGCCCAACCTTAGCCCTGCACAGGCCCATCCCCAAGAGTCACATCCTTCTACAACTATTCTTCTTCCTCTTCGGTGGGAAGGAAGGAGGTTGGCTGCACTCAGATGTGTGTGATGACACAATTCTGTCTGTCTCAGGTGACTTCAGCCACAGTATTGTGAGAACAGGATGCACCTCCTGATCAGTCAAAAAGCTATTGATTCCCAGCTCCTAGGAAATAGTTTATTCCAATGTATATCAAGTACATGCTCTACCTTGCTGGAAACTTCAACAGCATGGGCCTTATTCTTGTAATAATTATGACAATTTTAGATTGACATAATCATGAAAATTGTCAGGTTGCTCTGCATTCACACTGCTACCTGTAGTACTGCAACGAGAACATCTTTATTTTAGCAGTTAAAGAAAGTCATGTTAGCACAAGTTCAGCTTCAAAGGACTTCCAAGCTATTGTGGACTACAGCCTCCCAGGAAGCAAAAAATAAATCTAATCTACACTTAAATCTTATAAAACCGAGTTACAAACTTCAGGACGACAAAGTGCAGCATTTTAGGGGTGGCATTTCAAAGGAGAACCATATGGGGTTATTTTCCTATTAGTCTGATTGGCATTCTGAAACAGTTTATTGTAGGGTTGGTATGTGTTTTGAAAGAGATTCAGGGGAAATGTGATTTTAAAAACTCTTTCATCTCTCCCTGCTTAAATGTTTCAACCACCACACAATCTCAAGAGTTGTGTTCTCTTGCAAATGCAGAGCTGTACCAGTTTATATTCCTGTACTCTGGTCTATTATTACTGTTCTTCATTAATAGAATCTGAAGTGCATGTTTTTAGAGGTTTTGCAAACTATTTGGATTATTTTACATGTAACTGACTGGTACTATTAGAATAATTCCATTTTATTATGGGCCAAATAAAGAGTGTAGTATATAACATATTGTATGGTGCAGAATGCTATAGCCAGAACAGGAAAATAGTCTGAGTAGTTATTATCAGTTTGCTTTCTAAGTATGTTATTTACAATACGCAACAGATGTTCTCCGAATGTTAATGGAAAAATACAGGCCTTGTATTTATTTCTTTTCTGACAGACTAAAAAGTGCAACTAATATAATAATAATCTTGGAAAACCCAAAGATTACTGCACAATTTGGAAAATGGTCTGTTGAGTCATTAGTCTTATTATCTGATATTTTCGTAACTCACCAGATAAACACTGTAAACTCTGATTTCCTGGTAATGAGCCTTTATGTGTGCAAAAACAGGCCTCCAAGAAATCTCAATTAAGCCTAAGAAACAGTGTTTTTAAATTAACCCCGGCCCCCAAATGCTGCAGTAACTCATGAGTGTGTGTGCCCACGCGCAGCCTCTCCCTCCCCACCCATGGACAGGGTTACCATTCCCAATTCTAAGTCCTATTTCCCCTGATAACTCAGTGTTTGTTAACTCAGTGCTTCCAGTGTGTGGTCTGGGACCCCAAGGCATTCATCAGGGTGTGTAAAACAGACATGGTTCCTTTTACTCCACCGGGGTCCCCAGTGCCACTGATAAAAGCTTAAGGGAGTCCATCTGCTGAGAAAATGTGACAACTTCTGCTCTCCCTGCTCTCCAGGAACAAGGGCTCAAAGTTCATTCCTGATGTTTGCCATGGAGTTATAAATTGCCCCCATGTGCAGTACAAACGATTCCTCAGACAAATAAATTTGAACAAGGTGTTATTACACTTCAAAACTTACGTGATCTTCCTTGGAGAAAATCAGGGACAGAGTCATACCTGCAGTATACACATTCTGGGGTGTGGGGTTTTTCCCACTCTTTGTTTGGATGTAAAAGCTATGGACACCACTAACTTTTCTCTTTCAATACTACTTTATCTGATGCTCTTTTATAAATAGTATTACACAGCACTGACAACTGGTAGGTACCACACAGGAGCATAAGAGGACAAAAAGCTTGATTAGCCATTGTCTTGTACCTTGTGTAGTAACTCAGGCAGCCTACAAGGCCTCTGTGAAATACTATTAACCTGAAAAGGTAATTTTTTCACCAGTCCTTGAGGGATAAAGTGCAAGCTGGTGCCTTTGTTATCTTCTATCTGTGTGGCACAAATCACACTACCGAGATGAGTCATTTTACTTCGTTTTTTGCCTGGTTTTGTATAAAAACAACTTTTATGCAAACAGGCTGTCAGTCCACCCAGCCTCAGTAATTTTCAAACCCCTTGTTCCCTTCCAATTACATTTGATAGAGATCTAAACACATCAAGTTATGAGAAGTTCTGTGCAAATCACTAACTCTAGTACAGCAAAGAGAGCCATTGCTCAGCCTGGGACACAGCTGGCCAAGCAGCCAAGAGCAGAACACAGGCTACGGCACGTGTTTGGCCAGAAAGAGAAAATACAATGGAGCCACAGGGAATGTGTGCATGGGCAGAGGGAAGAGAAGATGTTTTTGTGACATAGGACACACTTAGACTTCACTATTCAGCCTGGAGAAGAGAAGGCTTTGGGGAGACCTAATCGTGGCCATTCACTACCTGAAGGAGACTACAAGAAAGATGGAGAGATTATTTACAAGGGCCTGGAGGGACAGGACAAGGGGAATGGCTTCAAACTGGCAGAGGGCAGGATTAGATGAGATATTAGGAAGAAATCCTTCCCTGTGAGGGTAGGGAGGCCCTGGCACAGGTTGCCCAGAGAAGCTGTGGCTGCCCCATCCCTGGAAGTGTCCAAGGTCAGGTTAGACGGGACTTGGAGCAACCTGGGCTAGTGGAAGGTGTCCCTGCCCATGGCAGAGGTTGGAAGGGGATGAGCTTTAAGGTCCCTTCCAACCCAAACCTTTCTGTGATTCGACGATATGGTTCTCCATGCTTGTAGCACAGTTGTTTAGGCAATGTGAGGAAAACAAGGTGCAATGTGGTTGTACACCACTGTGATGCTCTTTCAAAATAAAAATTCACCCTCTCTGCCTAAAGAAATCCAGTTTATGACAATACTGCAAAGGAAAAACTCTTGATTGTTTCACAGCTTTCTTCCCGCCTCAGCACAGCAGTTGGGAAAATAACATCCATCGTATTGTACATGACAGGTAAAGAAAAAAACGTAACAGCCACATCTGGTATCATTAATACTTTAGCAGACTTCCTATTTCTAAATTAGTACCATTCTGCAAGTAAAATGACAGCTCCTCACAGCGCCTGTGAATGTGCACAGCACAGACACAAACACAGCGGCAGCTCGGGGTGCAGCTGCAGACAGGGCTGACAGGCTTTCCAGAGCTCTCACACGAGCACGGCCTGGTTCTGGGGAGCTGCTGAAATGCCAGGCTGGCATTTTCTCAGAGTTTTTACAGGTGAAAAGTGAGCTAATAAACTCCTGGCCCCCGAGTGCTGCCAAGCGGGCTGGGAGCGCGTTGTGGGGGACACCTGCGGCTCCGGGAATGGACCAGGTGCACCCGGAACGTTTCCCCAGCGCTGCCAACGGGACACAGGCAACAGGAAACCAGCTGGATTTATAGGTCAGCTTAATCAAGCTTCTGCTGAGCCCTTCCAGCCCCTGTCTGTGGGAGCTCAGCACAGTGCAGGGCTGCTTCCTACCACAGAGTCCTGGGGCAGGGGAGACCTGCCTCCCCCTCACAGCCCAGCTTACTGTATTTCTTTTCAGGGGTGAACACCTGAAAGTCGTGCCAACAGCAGAACAAACCACGGTGTCTGCCATGGCTGTGCTCAGCAGGAGCAGAGCAGAGCCAGCTCTGACCCTGGCACAATGTGTCTTTTGGCTCCAGAAGGCCATTGCTCACAAAATCAGCCGCTTCTGCAACACAAGCACACACACACACAGACGAGCTGTGGTACAGACCTCAGGAAATATCAGTCTCCTGAGGTAACCACAAGCTTAAAATTAGGCTTGAAGATGACAAAAAAGTCTGTCTGCCTGTGTCCTGACGTGTCTCATCCATCTCGGGGAGTTACCAAGGCTTCATCTCCTCTGCTCACTTACGTCAATGAGATCAAGCAGACTCCTGAAGCGACCACAGGAAGTTCTCCACATGTAGCTGAGGCATCTGGAGCTTTTCCCATTATTTAATTCTTGCTCGGTTGCTAATTCAAAGCACCACAACAGAAAGCAGAGACATTTCTCAATCTTTCCTCAGGAGAGATTTGCCCATGTAAATCCCATTGTGCAATAATGCCTCTGGACAAATGAAAAGGTAAAATTTTCCAGTCTCACTGAGCATTTGACTTTTCTCGGGTGCTCCATCTCACTGCCCATCTGGGAGCTCCTACAGCACTACAAAATGAACCCCCAAATAGTGACTGTGGTTTGCACTGTGTGTTGTACATAAAAGCATTGCCCAAACTAACTTCTGCTGCGAGCTGCTCCCTGTGATACATTTGTAGATAAAGAAATCAATGTCCTGAGGAAGTCTTAGAAAGTCTCTGCTGGGAATTAATCTTTAAACCTCCTGATGAATACATGGGACACAAGGGTCCCAATGTTAACTAAAATGAAAGGTTTCAGAAGGAAAAAAAAAGCAACACCCAAACCCAGAGAGGTCAGATTTTAATCTTTAAAATGAAGAAATGGATCCTTGGATAGAAAAATCTACCACTCACTTGTTTCTACCTCTTTTAAGAGACCTTTGCACTTCTGGACTTCTCCAGCCTTACACTGACTGTTGTTGCTCTGCCCAGACTAAAGTCACTCCTGTGCAGCTGTGCTACCTGGAAAAACCTGGGGGGTTGGATATCCTAGTGAGCTTCCAGATGCTTTTTTTATTTTATTTTTCCCCCTGTTTCTCTTTATTTAAAGTAGGATATTAATTCTCACTTATGCACCCAATTAAATACAGTCAGAATGGAGGATGTGGAACATCTACCAGATCCTTTGGAATCTTTTTAAACATGGAAGTTTCTAAAGGAAAAAAAAATCTGTTTGCACGATGCCTTGTAAAATATGGCACATATTACCCCCTACACCTTTCCTCCTGACTCCACTTGCATTTGTTGACTTGTGTATGAAGTTGGATAACAAAGTGCAAGGCCCACTGTGGACTGTGATCAAGCTCTCATGAAGCTGCTACTTAGCTGGGTTCTTAAAATGAAACAAAACAAACCAAACCTACAATGGCTGTAATTAGCAGGGAAAATAACCCTACCCATACCTCAGCTGAAACCAAGTCAACAGAACCATAAGCACATTGCTGACCAAAGGAAAACCATTTGAACACAATAATTATGGAACTCTCCATTTTGGTACTAGGACTTAGCACACCTGGACCTCAGTATTTCCTGCAGAAGGCTATAGATACCTCACCAGCTAGCAGATAAACCCCATAAGCTTCTAATTAACAAGTAGATAGAATAAATGAAAATCCACAATCTTATGTTTGCAGAGGGGCCTCAAAAATCTGTTTTTTTTTGTGGCCAGGTCTGATTTGCCTTGTGAAGAGGGCACAAAGCCAGTGGGTCGGAAAGGGAAAGCATCATTAGGGCTCACGCTCAGAGCAGCTTCCACAGAGACCCCCACAGAGAGAGCCCAGTCTCTCTGGACAGCAAGACACTTCCTGATTTCCCAGGGACCAGCTACTGGGTCAAAATAATATATTAAAGCTGAGTGTTGTGCTGCCGGGCTGCCGTCCCCGCGCTCAGGTTACTGTGGAGCGCGGCGGCACCACGGGCCCGGGTGATGTATTTTTGCTGTCAGTGCTGAAATAACAGTAAATGCGTCTGAGCGGGCCCCACCTGCCGAGCAATATGTTCCCGATCCCTCAGGCAGAGCCGTGCGCTGCTCGGCGAGGAAAAACTTCCTCCCACCCGGCACATGGCAGGGCAGGGACAGACACTCACGGGCTCGTGTGCGGGGCGGGATGTGACATGAACACCCCCACCGTGACAAGAAACTGCCTCCATCGCGTGTGTTTGGAAAAAAAAAAGGACAGAAAGAAAGGCTGAGGAGGAAGAAGGGAAAGGATCCCAGCCTGTTAATCACATACATCATTACGGCAATTGGCTCAGAAGTTGGCTCGTTGACGATTGATTCATGAGTTCCTGCTGCAAGCCAAGAAAAGAGAGAAAAGACGGAAATCTCCTTATTTATTTATCTGTGAGTACAGCAGGAGGCTCTTCTGGATGCTGGGAGAGCACAGCCCAGGCTGACCTGCGGGAGGCTGCTCCCTGCCTGCCACGGGAGCTCCCACGGCCACGCCGAGCTTCCCCCAAACCCATGGACACCATCACTCCTCCCAAACCCATGGACACCGGCACTCCTCCCAAACCCATGGACACCATCACTCCTCCCAAATCCATGGATACTGTCACTCCTCCCAAACCCATGGACACCGGCACTCCTCCCAAATCCATGGACACCATCACTCCTCCCAAATCCATGGATACTGTCACTCCTCCCAAACCCATGGACACCGGCACTCCTCCCAA